>NC_051157.2:50557975-50651323 GCF_013339745.2 Dermacentor silvarum | reverse complement strand
TGAAGTGAAGCTTTATTCAAACTGTAGTAGTTGTGCAGTACACATTAGTGTTCTTGAATTTTGCCGCCATCGAAATTCGGCCGCCGTGGCCTGGATTTTATCGCACGACTTCGTGGGCTTAGCAGCGCAACACCAGAGCCACTAAGCAACCACGGCGGGTAAGAAAGTTCCAATGAACTTACCAGAGTGCAGCATGTGGGACGCGCGACAGTTGAAAACTGTGAAGTATATTATACTGACTTTCCCACTATAATATTTATTTCGAAGTACCCTATGGACTCGTGTAAGGGCCACACGTTTTTTTTTCGTTTTTTTCGCAATTTTGATGAGGTGCGGCCCTTACACGGGACCGAACCTTTTCGTGAAAATGGTGCCGACGCAGCCTTGCCTTGTGCACACCCCGGATTTACATTTACATTTAAAAAAAAATACATTACACAGCCACATTTGAAATAGGATTCGTCCGTATGGGAGCCTAGTAATATCATTTTCGTCAACCACCTTGAAGCTTTACAAAATCACTCAGGTAGGTTCAGTCGTCGTAACTACAACTATACAGCGAGTGTAACGCCCACGAAATTATCTCTTAACCTCCCACCGCTTATTAATCACCACTGGATATGACGCCTCACTCTGTTCTATAAAATATACTGCCACAACCAAAGTCGTCACTCTGTTATCTAGCTTCACCATTATTCATATAGCGTCATCTTGATAATATACACGTAATGTTTTGATTCATCATTGCAAAACTGCAACCTGTTCAAGTTCATCTCATCCTAAGACTTGCAATAAGTGGAATCAGCTCCTGCGCAGTATTTTGAGTGTCACGGATCAGTGTCATTTTAAACATGCTATGACTAACCTCACTGCACTTGAATAACTTAAGATACACTTACATTTGTATTGTTGCTACTATTATTATTGCGTTACACTTCTAATAATATTTTGTTATTGCATTGTTATCGCTAATAATGTTGCGGTAAACTTGAATTAAAATGGTGTTTATTTTCTGATGTATTGCACTGCGATATTAAACGGAAGATGTTTTGTCCCATGTTTATGTACATTTCTGTTGTGTGGCTGACGTGCCGTCGTCCTCCGCGTAATGCCGAAAGGCCCTGGCGGTAAAAAAAATGGCTGCATATCTGCTTGCTTCGCTGCAAATGACGTCGACAGACGATAGTCTTCTTCCGCCACTGATACGTAACACCCTCTCTTCTCCCACCCCTCATGCTCTTCCCCTCCCCTCTCACTCCTCCTATGATGGATGCAATGGCGGTTATGCTGAATTCAATTCAAATTTCCCGCTTTCGCCCTGCTCTCGCGCCATCTGTTGGGACCTTTTATTACTGTTGGCTTAAAGCCGGCTACAGAGCCGCGGCTTCAGTCAGCTTGTTTTTAACGCGTAGCGTATCTTCGACACCATTTCTAACGCGTTGATTTTTCATTTACTAACGTAAAAACCAGTCCTATGTTCATTCTTAATTAAATGAACACTGCGGATCACGGTTATGTATATATATTTTGCCTCAAATAGGCGTGAGGTTTCCTTTGCGCCGTATAATGTGTTGTGTATGACCCCGTGCCACTAGTGCTAGTAGCTTGGTTGGTTTGGGCCGGGCGGTTGAATCGAGTGACAGACAAACTTTTCGCGTTTAGCTAGCCCAAGAAAGACTATCGCTTATAATAAATGAAATAAAAGGAAACACTGCATCACATGAAATATCCGAAGCTTGTCGTTGGGTATCGATCACGGTATATTTAAATGATTAGCGGAGACAAGTGGGGTGGGGGGGGGGGGGATAACACGTTAATTTGCTGCACAGGGTTGAAACTATAAGACCTTATTTCTTTTTTATCGTATCACATGTGAACTAATCTGTTATTTGACTGCCTTTTCGTGGCCGCCTTGTGTTATATTCAGAGTCGTACTACATGGGGGCTTTAACAATAACTTATCACAGCCTTTCCATTAGCAGAAACTAGCTGCATGAAAAAAAAAACTAATAAAAAAAGCATTCGGTGGCTTGTTGACTTGAGTCCTGGACAAAACTTATGTGGGGCTTTAAAAGATACAAAATAAACATTGAACGTTGCCCCTTTCGTTCGTATTTGACTCTTCGTTGTGCGCGAATGCAGACACGCTACGTACGTACTGTTTATCTCTGAAGTTTGAAGCATTCACACAGCCCACAGAACTATTTAAAGGCGTTGTGTGAAACCTTGCAATAATGATCGCACACAGACCGCCATTCCCGTGTCCCACGTGCTGGAGGAATGCCTCAAGACCACCGAAGGCTACCACGGTGAAGTCGTCAAGCTCTTGTGTCCCCACTTCACTCGGGTTCCCAAGTAAGCAACCACGAGCGTTTGCGTCTTTCTGTTAGTTTCTAATGTGACAAGTATTACTGGACACACTAATTGAACTCACGTCAGTGTACAGCCGATATCCTGCAGGAATGTCATACGCTAGCCTCTCTCCAAATCGCTATTAAAAGCAAGTAGGATTGAAAGTTCAAAATAATTTACTATATGCAATATACTATGCTCAAAGCATAGTATATTAGGTGTTGTAGCGAACTTAATGCTGCGCGCTACGCGATTTTTTTGTCAGGTTATGAAACGATCTTACCTTTATCTCGATTACCTTTATCTAACCTAATATCTTAAACGATCTTACCTTTATCTCAATAGCTAATCGATTATCGATTAGCTATCGATTGGCTATTGCAAGGTATTGGCTGCGTATTTGGGCTAGGCTGAGCACTACCAAGTCCTCCCCAGCATTTTCCGGAGTTTATTGATTATTGATCGATTATCAATTGGGTATTGATTGGCTATCGCAAGGTATTGGCTGCGTCTTTTGACTAGGCTAAGCACTACCAAGTCATCCCCAGCATTTTCCGGAATTTACTGATTATTGATCGATTATAGATTATGTATTTTTTGGTTATCGATTGGCTATCGCAAAGTACTGGCTACGTATTTGGGCTAGGCTAAGCACTACCAAGTCATCCCCAGCATTTTTCCCGGAATTTATTGATTATTGATTTATTATCGATTAGCTATTGATTGTTTAGCGATCACTGTCTAAGCTTAAGTATCCCAACCATGCTTAGCTAGACTTTTCCAGGCTCAGCTTCGCTAGTTCACAGGGGTATGTGCCATTGCGCTTGGACCCTTTCTGCACTACCGCCGGATGACTAACGGAATAACGGCCGGCTTAAACAGCTGCGCTGTTAAAACAAACGCTTAACCTTGCACTCGGCCGCGCAACGCTTGAAACAGCGAAGCTGGGTGTTCGTAGCCCAGCATTTCCGGAAGTGCGCGCGAACTTCTTATTACTCATGATGATGAGAATTTCTTTTCGCGCGTCTCGGACTTAACAGCCGTCACTGCGCGTTGCATAGCGCAGCTTGCAACACTGACACCGCGTTCCAATGCCGACACCGCGCTCCAGGAGGCCCGCTCCATGAATGCTTCTCTCTTTCTCTCTCTCTCTCTCTCTCTCTCTCTCTCTCTCTCTCGCTCTCATGGCGCGCAAAGCCTCTTCACCTCGCAGAGCACGAGCGTACGAACGCGGAAGCTGTGGACGAAGACGACGATGCTCGAACGCAATAATATGGTTCGCATAAATGCATGCTCTGCAGGCGTGGCTGTATAGCCTAGTGGTTACTAAAGTCCATAGGTATTTTGTTTTCCTTTCCTGACGGGGGTACGCGCGTTCGAATCCCGCCTCCGCAAGAAAGTTTCTTTTCTTACTTGGTAGTTTCCTGCTACGCACCACAATTTACGGCTGGCTTGAACAGCTTCACTGTTAAAAATTTATTCTGAGGTTTTACGAGTTAAAACCACTATCCGATTAGGAGGCGCGCCGTAGTGGGGGACTCTGGAATAATTTTGACCACCTAGGGTTCTTTAACGTGCACTAAGTTCAATCTAAGTGCACGAGCACATTTTTTTTTTTTCGTTTCGTCCCCATCGAAATGCGGCCACCAGTGACGGGATTGAGCTGTGAGCAGCGCAACGCCATGGCCACTTTGTCAAAATTCCAGCTCTCAATGCTTCCGGACGTGCTCGCTTCGAGCTCCCAAGAACATCGAGCAATTGATCAGTTTCCTGCACCGGAACCTCATCATCTTCGTGTGAGAGGTCAGTCAACATCTTTAGATCTACTGGAACGTGAAAAGTGACCTTTACACTCAGTTCCCATAGAACGGTGACCAGTTTTGTGCCTTAGCCCGAGGCCACGCTAACCCTAGCTGCACGAGACCGAACGCTCGCGCACGTACGCTGCCGGCCTCGCGGCGGCCAGCGCCGCTGGCACGCGCCCAGCATGATGGACACGCGAGAGACCGAAGAACGATCTGACCAGGACTGGCAAACCGTTAGAGACGCTAGTAAGCGTCTTGAAGAACACATCACCATAATCGTGAAAGTCACCGACGGTACCGCATTACAAGAACTCCCACCAGACTGTGTTGGACCCAGTGTTGTGCACGCAGCGGCTTTGACAACTACGGAAAAGAAAGATACCTACGTGAAGGTGTGGACTGTACAAAACCTTATAGCAGTTGACAGCTACCGCCCAACAGCAATAGAGAAACTTCTTCGCATACGGCAAATTTCGATAATGGGAACACAGCACCCGGTCCTCACATACCAGGCGAATGGCACGAATACAGTCAAAGGTGTAATTCATGGTGTGCCGTTACAGAGAAAGAACTTGAAAGGGAGGTAGAAGTGCAAGGAGCTAAAATACTGCAAGTAAGACGCATCAGTTCCTCGAAAACGATCCTCATAACTCTCGAGGGAACATATTTGCCACGATATGCTCTCTACTGTCGACTGGTCGTCCGAATGTTCCCGTATAGGCCCCGCAACATGCTGTGCAATTCATGCCTTCAAATTGGACACGGCGCGGACGTATGTTCTTACAAGAAGAAATTTGTGGCGTGTGCAAAATGTGGAACTAAGTTGCCTCCCGGATCCAATGACGACACTCCCCATGACTGCGAGCTATGATGCCGAAATTGCGGTGGAGAGCATGCACCAAATTACCCCGATTGCCCAGTACGTCATTAGGCTGACGAAGCGAGAAGAGAAGCTGTAAGAAGCCGCAAACAACGCTACATAAACGCTATGAAAGATGAGGAACCGCACGATCCCGCCAAGCAATCCGGGAAACCAAAGAACAAGCACCGCAGCCGCAGTAGGAGCCCCAGTAGAACCAACTGGCCTGAGCTCCCAACAAGAAACCGCTTCGAAAGACTTAGTAGCCCAGAAAAGCAACGTGATCGAAGTGCCAGCCACAGCAGAGACAACAACCAAAACAATATTAAATTAAGAGCACCGTAGCTAACAAGGAAGCTGGCAGAGAGGCCCCACGACTACACCAGAAACCAAGAGAAAACGAAAAAAAGACGAACAGGACCCCTTCAGGAACACACAGACAAAAGAAGTTCCCGAGAAGAGCAACGTACGTGGGTGAGTGGTTCGCATCTTTCACCAGCTGCCAAGTCTTCACCCTCACATCACACCGCTAATCCACACCCTTCCTACTGTCAGGCATTGAAAGCAGCTCAGACATCGCAATCTCAAAGGAATATAATTAGACATCTACCAACGAGTATTAAAGAGAAAGAGGGGGACACAGGTACACACCATAACAATGAAACGGAAATGACAGAGGTCCTAAGCAGACTAGATCAAATCGTTGTTGTAGCTGCTAAAATGCAGGAAAACATTTTGAACCTGCAAGCAGAAATGCAGAAAAGGGATGCTATATCATAGAAAAATTAGCAGAGCAAAATGCATTAATCACAGAAAGACAAGAACAAACAGAAAGGACGATTAACCGTATCGAGACAATTCTCAACATGACGAGAAAGCGCACACAAAACCTCTCGCATTACTCACAAGATGAAACACCTAACAAGGTAGTAATTCCGGACTCGGAGAATACAAATACCCCAGGGAACATGACACCCAACATGAATAGCGGTATCGGAAATAAAAGAAGCTATCCAACTGAAAATAAAATAATAATCTGGCAATGGAACTGCAGAGGTTTCAGAAAGAAAAAGGCGCTGCTGTTGCAGCTAATTGGAAATGAACCTAGACCACCTGATATAATTATGGTGCAGGAATCAAACGGGATAACAACCATACCAGGTTACCAACTATTTCAGCAACCCAGTAGTAAAAGAAAATGTAGGAAGGAGACAAATAACATTTATGCACCAGGCATGACTGTAACTTATGTTAAGAATGAATTAGCGGCGGTACAGCTCGACACGGCAGGGGGCAATACAGAGGAGCAAGAGTACGTAACGATAAAGTGCAGAATCCCGAAGATCACACAGGAAATAATTTTCATAAATGCTTACTGGCTTCCTAACAAGGCAAATAACAACATTAAGTGGCTCGAAAAACACGTAAGGGGCCTAAAAAAATACCCCATTCTCTTAGCAGGGGACTTCAACAGTCCAAGTAAAGCTTGGGGATATTACTGGACGGCACCGAATGGCAGAAAGTTAGAATACGTTATGAATAACGTACAGTTTACTCTGTTAAATGATACCACTATTGCTACTATAACAGGCAACAGCGTCGAGAAAGACACGAACCCAGACTTAACATGGTTCAGAGGACCCATGAATGCTGTGTGGGAGAACAGCCTAGAGAACATGGGTAGCGATCATTTTATCCTTACAACGCAGCTTATAGTGAAAAAAGGACGAACCGAAAACAGAACTTTTAGTAAAACAAAGATTACTAAATGGGACGATATGCGAGCTCAACTATTACAGAGAGACCCAGGGGATGACTTAGATACTTGGGTAGAAGATATCAAATCTGTGTACAAAAAGACCACTAAGGAAATAGGAAGAGATGAAGATCACCCCTATGTTGACTCCCATCTCTTAAATCTCTGGGACAAGCGCCACAGGTTAATCAACAAATACAAAAAGAATAAATTAAACAAAGCATTACGCAAGACAATTCAAAGAATCACAATAGAAGCACAAGATTATGCCCAGGAATTAGCCAACGAGAACTGGCTTCAAACATGTTATCAGCTTAACGGACAGCTGCATACCCCGAAGGTTTGGCAAATATTGAGGACCCTTCTAGGCCAGGCGAAACCAAGGCACGCGATAACTAAACTGCAAATGTTGGAAAATAAAAATGCAGAGGAGCTCGCTGTATAATTTTTGCATACCTTTTTTCCAATCAAAAGCGACGATCATCCCTTACCATATTACGACGAGTCTGGTAACGACAATGCCCAAGGCATCAACTCGCCTTTTTCCCTTCGTGAATTACATGCCGCCATGCAGAGCTTAAAACGGAGCACTGCCCCTGGAGCAGATGGAATCACGTACGCAATGTTGAGAAACTTGTCAGATAATTATCAAGAGGCTCTGCTGGAACATATAAACAAAGAATGGGAACAAGGTGTAATTCCAAAACAATGGAAAGAGGCAGTAGTAATTCCAATTCCTAATACAGGAAAACCATCCGACAAAGTATCCAATTTTAGGCCCATATCATTAACCTCCTGTATAGGAAAATTAATGGAGAAGATGGTTTTAGAACGTCTTGAGTGGCACCTGGAAGGCCTTCAACTTTTACCCGAGACAATGATAGGCTTCAGAAAACATGTTAGCACTCAGGACGCTATGCTGAGGATCAAAAACCAGGTGTTCGATTTACCAAGTACAGCTCAGCTAAGAACAATCGTAGGGGTCGATATGCAACGAGCTTTTGATAGTGTCACCCACCGCGCAATTCTAGAAAACCTCAAGGCGACTAAACCTGGGCCTAGAGTATACAACTATGTTAAGGACTTCCTAAGTGAAAGGACGGTTAAAGTGAAACTTGATGAATATGTATCACCTAGCCATCCAATCACGCGCGGAACACCCCAAGGTTCTATTCTCTCGCCGACTTTATTTAACATTGCGATGATGAAGCTACCCGCGCATTACTAGAACAAATACCAAACCTAGAACATAATCTGTACGCCGATGATATAACTATTTGGTGCTGTCGAGGATCACCAGGATGGCAAGAACACATTATTCAATGTGGACTAGATACTATACGTGACTACACCGAAACACTAGGGCTAGAATCTTCCCCTCAGAAATCAGAATATATTGTCATTAGTGAAGACATTAGTGTCATTAGCGAGCCGAAGAATATAAAAATTTAATCAAACTTCGAATGAAAGACGCAGTCTTACCCCGCAAGAATACCATAAGAATCCTCGGTTTTTTTTCTACAGGACAATGGTAAAGCATCAACATGGGTGCAGAAGCTGACCGTACAACTGGAACAGATCCTTGCAATGATACGTAGAATAACTAGACAAAGGAGAGGAATGAAAGAACATGAACTTCGTAAGGTTATAGAAGCCTTGATCTTTTCTAGGATAATGTACTATCTACCATACGCTAAGATAACCAGCACTCAGCGCAAAAAGATAGACATTATAATTAGAAAGTGTGCTAGACTTGCCCTGGGAGTTCCTAAGTTTGCACCTAACCATAAAATTGAAGCAACCGGCCTCTTTAACTCACTAGAAGACAGAATAGACACAATGAACAATCAAGCACAAATACAGAGACTTAAAACATCTAATCAGGGTCGACGAATACTGAATAGATTGGGATACGAAACCACTAACTTACCCCCGATTCCCCCGAAACTACCACCATGGGATGATCTGCCAAGGATAACCGTAGATCCCATTCCAAAAAATATGCACCCGGAAAAGAATCGAAACAGGCGCTCAAAAAGAACAAGTGTAATGCAGAGGAGAGAGGATAAAAGCACGTACTACACAGATGCCAGTCATAATGCCGAAATCAGCAAAGCAGCGGTCGTGGGCCATGACTCGACGCTTGTGAAAAATTACTTGGGAGTCCCAACGCCTCACGACGCAGAATTGCTGGAAATAATGCTCGCCATAACGAAAATGACACACACATCTGACACGATCACAGTCCGAACAGACAGTCAAAGCGCTTGCAGAGACATTCAAAATGATGACCTTCCTTACCACATACGCACAAAGCTCCACATGTACATGCATGCTCACCCCCTTCTACACATACGCATATAATGGGTTCCAGGCCATCAAGTATTGCGAGGAAATGTAAGAGCACACCAGCTCACCCGCGCAGAAAATCCGGGACCTCCTATCCTTTGGCCTGTTGAAGATACTTACAACCCCAGAGAAGAGCAGAAGATGCAGCGGAAGGAAAGGATACATATTTTTAAGTCTCGCAGGGAAGCATCAACAATTCTCAACACACCATCCTACACGCATTCGAGAGAGGACGCCTCAATCATACGAAAAGCACAAACACACACATTACTCACACCACACTATACGCATTATATTAACAGGGACCCAGGCTCCCCCACTTGTAAACAGTGCGGGGCCTATCCATCAAATAAACACATCTTGTGGGAGTGCCCTGCAAACGCCATCTTCAGAAAGACAATACTTTCCAAATTACCACACAACCAGCGTCCTGGTAGCTGGGAGGAGTGGACCACCCCCCACGAAGGTTTGAAAAACTATGGTGGCCGCTTCTGGTGCAGCACGTCAAGAACGTTCTGGGCCAGGAGCCATGAGCCTACCAGGAGGCCCGGACTTGGGCTTTAGTTCCTTCGGAGCTAATAAATGCTATTTCTCTCTCTCTCTCAAAATGCCAGGAAACTTAGGATGCGGAACGCCGCGCTCAGGGCTCCTCAACGGTCATGTTCCTAGTGACTTTGTTTCTTTTGACAAATGCTTCACGTATTTCAGTTCACGCCTCTCCTTTATCAACAGCAGCGGTTGACGTCAATATTTTTTAGAAGGATTATTGTGCACGCTCCCCAACATGAAAGGAGTCAAAGGACACTAAAAATAGAAATAATTTTATAAGTATTAGTAAATTGCCTTTCTACAATAATTATGGCGCCACTCTTACATAGAGGATGGTTGGCAATTTGCAAAAACGAAACAACGGTTGCGACGCCACCTTGAACTTCCCGCTACAGCTCACCTGACGTCATGAAATCTCACAGCGTCTCTTATTCGGTCCTAGTTAACTTTTTTAATCGGTAAAGGTGGACTGCATTGTTTTCTAATTTAACAAAGTACTGAATTTAACAAGCTTCAAGAACACTTACTGAGCGACAACGGCCTGAATACGATAAAAAAGTAATTCGAAATGTCTGACGTCACAATGGCGTGCGCACAAGCAAATTTAAAAAAATGAACTTTGTCCTTTCCTTTTGCCTTCGAATGATAAACTTTTTAAGTGAAATTAATGAAGATTACGTTTTTTTTCAATTCGGTATTATTCTAAACTGATTTAGTGTTTCTTAAGTGCCCTTTAAATCACGGCTAGCCATCCCATCAGCGATAATATTCACTGGACAGTGGTCCTCGTCTAATGGAAACTCCGCAGACGTGACTTTTCAGGCATTGTGCACGCTGCGCAGGGACTTCCACAAGTACGCCACCCTGTCGGGCTTCGACCCGCGTCACTGCTACGGCGACATAACGCTTCGCTTCCTGTTCAAGGGCGAGTACAAGGTCAAGGGCGCCCAGCTCAGCTTCGAGCGCGCCCGCGAAGTCAGGGAGGAAGAGCCCGCGGGACCCGTCGTCTCAGCCATCGAGGAAATACGGTAAGCTCCGGCTCCTGTGTACGGCCGCACATATTCCTTTACCATCATCGCCATCAGATTTTATTGCGAAGAACGGTTATGAGCAGGGCATCGAACCGAAATATTTTCGGACTCAGTCCGCGTTCGGGTTCACGTTTGACAGCGTAAACTGTTATGGGCTCATTCCAATAGCCGTTTCGGGGCGCGATGATGCCGCCGCCGCGTAACCGCTATCGCCGGAAATGCGAAAAAAAAGTGCCCGCTCTCCGCCGGGATAGAGCCCAGACCCGCTGCGTGAGAGTCGGATACTTTACCACTGAGCCACGCAAGCGCTTGCTATCAGGCAGCAGAAAGATTCCCTTTAAACGCGCCCTATATGCCGGCGCGCAGGCGCAGACGACCCGAGCCTCCGCCAGTATGGTGGCGCCATCTAGTTAAGGTGCCTGCAACCGCCGCGTGCGACGAGATGCGATTCAGACGAGGCGCGCAATCAACCCTATCCCGATGTTAGATGTGCGCCACGTATTCTGGATACCTCTTCGGTACACGTTATGGCGTCTCCTCGCAAGGTACGAACCGCTGCCGAAGAAGCGAATCGTGGAGCTACGTGCGCAGCTACAGCCAGGCATCATCGGGCTCAGCTAACTGCTGTGCAGAGAGCATTACAAGCCGCAGCTCACCGCCGACGCCGGGCGTACAGTTCAGATCATTCTCGTTAAAATCGAAGCGAAGAGACTTCGCCGCGAAGACCCCGTTGTGCGTGGTGCCGAAATTGGAGCTACTCTTGCGCCGCTCAACCAGCTTACGCTGTAACTGTGCTGCGTGTGTCGCGCTGGCCTGTGACTTTTTTGGTTCAGGTTCAGGTCCGGAGTAAAAGTAATAACGGTTCAAACCGGTTCGGAGCATCCTGAACCGGTTCGTTCGGGTTCAAAAGAGTTCAACGAAGGAAAAAAAACACATTCGCGTACCTCCGGTTGAAAAGCGCGCGATGCTTTTAGTTCCCTTCGCTATATTAGCTGCGTAATACCGCTTTCTTTTGCACGGGCATTAACTTGAAAAGGGCATCAGAAAATATTGTGCGCGATACACAGTTGTATCTCGGGGTGAGACTGCTTTGTGGCATCCTGTGAACCTATGGTAGTGGTTTACCGCCGATACCACTCTCCCAATTTTTCTCCTTCATTAGATTCTTAAAGTTACCCGCGCTCGTTCTCTATACTGTTGAAAATGAAAATCTTAAAAGGAAGAGATCTAGACACCGACCAAAACGGTTTAAAAATATATTTACGTTTCGGCTCCCCCACGGGAGCCTTGTTCACAATGAAACATGCGGCAGAGTTTGCGTCCTTTTTATGTGCGGTCCAAGACATGATTAAGGCATTTGACACACGGACGGCAGATTTCCTTCGTTGTGATTAAGAGAGTGCGCCGTGGTTTGGATGATTAAGGACTTAAAGACACGTTGAATGATTTCGTTCCCGGGCGATCACGCGAGATTTTTCCCTGTTAATCGTATGTGACGTAGCTGCGCAGTGTTCGAGGCGTTCGACACAACGTGTCGTTTTTGTATGTCATTCCTGTGCCGTTGAAGTCTTGTCTTGAAGTTGCCGGTTTCTCGGACGTAGACATATAGACAGTCCGCACACGGAATGACGTACACCACACCTGGGAACTTGTCCTTTTCCAAAGGGTCTTTCACACGCACGAGCTCGTGTCTGAGTTTCCGGGAGGGAACGTGCGCAGCCTGCACATCGTATGACTACAGAACGCATGCAAAGGGTCTCGCTTACGCCTGGGACGTATGGTATCTAAGCCCGTTTCTTTGGGGGTTCAGGGTGGGTGACGTGCAAGCTGCGTGCAGGCTACGTGCAGGCTACGTGCAGGCTGCGTGCAGCCCCGGTAGAGCGGCAAGAAACTAGGCACGCAAACGGTTGGAACGCCGACAAAGAGAGGGCGGTGCGAACGTAGACATGGCCGACGCGGGTCGGCCTTTTGGGCTAAGATCCGGTCGTAGTTGATGGTTATTGGAGTGTATTGGCGCAAGGGTCGATCGTAGCTACCCGTAGACCTGTTAACCAGTAGATACGTTGTTACCCTTGTGCCTGGGTCCTCTTTGGGTCCCAGGTGTGGCAAGGGTAGTTCAAGGGCGTGTTACAGGTCCCGGAGCCCACTATACCTGGAGTTCACAGGGGTATGTGCCATTCCGCTCGGACCATTTCTGCACTATCACCGAGATCGTCCCACATTATTGCACACGTACACGAAAAATGCTCGGAAGCCTAGCCATAAACAGCTTCGCTGTAAAACACCCGGTATATACTATATTCCTCCCATTACTAACTGCAGTTAGTCACTGGGTAGTAGCTGTTACTAACTCAAAGGGTTACTGTTACAAACCTTCCCGTTACTAACTGCACTTACTAACAGGGTAGTAACATATATGACAAGCAGTTGCTGCCTTAAAGTTAGTTATATTTCTACCTTTTTCTAAGAGAGTACCACTAAAGCTTCACCGCGGCTATTACGGCTCGTGCACTTCCAGAAGGGAGAATATGTAGATGCGTAGGGCGCTATTGGGGAATGAATTCTAAAACTGAAAATTTTTGAGTGAGGTCTGTTGAAGTGAAGTCTATTTCAATTGAGAATTACTCGTTTCAGCGGGAGAGGTTATGTAAGTTCGAAGGTCGATCCACATAGGTCCCGAAGCTTCGGGCGAAAAGCGGTTCAGAACGTATTACCATCGACATCAGCAAGGGTAGTTATGGGAGCAGCGATTGAAGCGCGACTAGAAAAAAAAAGGGAAAGAAAAAAAAGCGTTTTTTAATTAAAGCGATACACCGATTCATTCAACGAAAATAAAATTCCTAATCAATTTTATATACGCATGGCGATAAAAGAATAGACAACGCTATTTTACATGATCATTATCAATAAATACCTTTTTCCAGTGCCCACCGTAAGAGCGCCCATCGATAGCGGCGGCATTGCACTTGCAATGCAATGCAGCTCTTGAAGTGTGCAGAAAGGCGCGCTCGTAAAGTTCACCTGTTACAATACACCCCCATCACATGTTGTGTTGTTTTGCTTGTCGACGTTAGTCTGAATTTGGTGACGCGGGTAGTTTCATTGTTTCTTAACCAGCGCTGGCCGACGGGCTTGGCGTCCGACGAAAGGACGAGCACTCTATGTCCAAAGCGTTCGTCGGCCTCCAAAGGAAGTATGTTGACACCCGTACGGCTGACCTTTTGCTGCATCGCTTTCCGCGCTGAAAGCTCGGAACGCCCATCAAGTCGAATGGCGGGGCATTTGAATATACAGCTCTAATGGCAGGCTTCCGAAAACAAATTTCGCGTCTTTGAGAACAAAATGACGTCATTTCTGTTCTTAACGGATATGACGTCACATTATTTTTCTTTCGCCGGAAGTTTTCCCTCCTCACACAGATGGCGCTAAGCCCCATGAACCGCCGATGAGCCGCCATGTTTTGAACGTATGGGCTTCTATGGAAGCTTCGCTACCAGGTATATATACCTTGTAAGTTCTTTACTCTGGATAGGTATATTCAGGTGAAGTTCGCTCAAAAGGTACGTCTCTGTGTTTAGTAAAGCCTAAACACCTTTTCTATTATGTTGGTGAGTTTATATTCGTCATTGTGAGCAGGGCTTCGAACCGAACCCGAACCGATACTTCTAGAACAACGGGTGCTCAACAGTTTGCGCGAGTGTTCGACTAGAAGATTGTTACGACTCACGAGTTGGCATTGCGTGCGAGAATAGGAATAGGTGATGTGAATGTGCTGGTAGCTAGGGCCACCTCGGCATAGACGTTTGCACTTCTGAAGTTGGCCATGCCAGTTGAGTTTCGTGGCCGAAAAATTGTTTCAAGGGGCTCCGCCGATTCAACATTTCTGGTGACGCTCCCAATTCGGCCATTAGGTGAACTTGTTACTAAAACCATATAAACTGGATAAACACGCAGAGCTGGAAAGACGATGTAATCGAGGAGGAATATGAACGAGTTCAGCTGCATGACTTAGTCCAACCATAACCCTGTGGTCAGTAATGAATGCCGTCACCTTCTCAGTGAGCGGTAATCGCGGCTCTAAACTACAAGCGAAATCTGCTTTTGTTACTTGCCATGGTTTCAACGCGCACATTTGGTGCTTAGCCAAGCAGACTACAACGTTCTTAGATATGTAGAAATTATTCGGGGGGCACAATGTGCGCGCTTTTGACTTCTTTGTCCACCATTAGCCAGTACAGGACTACACGCCACGTGCAGATGCGCGGTATCGACGTATGGTTCAACACAAATCGTCCTGGTTCATCGTTCGGAAACATGAATGCCCTGTAGTAAAAACCTGAAGCAAATCGAAAATTAACTGACTCTGTTGCTGTCAAAGTATCGAGTGTGGAAGCTACGCACACCTTTCTCATCTAAACACGCTAATCGAGAACCAGCCCTTTCGATAATGATATACGTGCATGTAGAGTTCGAGCGCTCCGATGTGCACTGAACCCTCCCGATCGTTTTGAAGCACTGACAGTGTGCGCGTAACCACATCTGCGAGCAGGTCCGGGAGTGATGTGAAGTCCTTGGCTCATGACTTCGAGGACGTCATACTTAAGAAATCAACGACTTGCAAGTTCTGCAACACCAGGGTACGTGCCATCCACACTGATTGCTAGAAGCAGTCGCGAAATAGTTTATCGTCAGTGACGGCTGGTATCGGCGCTGCCTTAGTGGGGGGTAACATTGAGCTCGATACAGTTTCAGGGACTCCAGAACGCTTCTGAGAGTGAGGGGGGGGGGGGGGGGGGGCAAGTATTGTTTTTGTATGTGGTGTTCATTAGTTATTTTTTCTCAATATTTGTCAACTCTTATTTATTTACCTTACATTTTATTATTTTATTAATTTGTATAATTTTAATGACATCGATTATTAAGGTTTTAATTCATTTTAGCCGTGTTAAGTTTTACATATTTGCATGCTCGCTTATTCTGAATTGGTATACACTTTAAAAATGGTTGGAAATTTCAGTAGTACTGAAAACCTGCGCAGACCGCGCAAATGACAAAACGGATTCGACAACTGCGAAAAATCATTTCTAATATTTCTGCATTCGCTCCCGCAGTGAAGCAAATGTGAACTGACACAATTACACAAATGTGATACAAGTAGACAAGTAGGCACTAGGTACAAAGCTATTATCGCAGACTGACGAGCTTCATGGCTGGCATGACAAGAGGGCGTTGGGCAGGAGATGTTGTCAAAGGAGGCCGAAGGTAGCTGTTCGCTCTGTCGTTCTAGACACGAACTCTTTCTTAACGGCATCCAAGTGCAGTTCCGCAGCTCTCTTCTTGTGCACATGGAGGAGAAGAAGGCGTGTGTCAGCCTCCTCTGCGTCATTCGATTGCGCAAAAATGTTTTACTCACCTCAGAGCACTGAAAAATCGATCTCTAACCATATACCCAATGGGCGCGGTACGGAAAGAGTTAATCCCTCGGGCGGTGCAAGTCTCGTACTGCGTAGAGCACACAGATGCCCAAACACCATAATACGATTGAGTGCTTCTTTAAATATCTCAATGCTTTCTTTTTCTGTTTTCTTTCGACATTCTATGTTTGATTGATGTCTCACAGAATAGAACATACAACAGCTGATGCTCATATGTTCGCCGTGTTCTCAGCAGTAGAGGTCAATTCCTTGTTTCGTTTTTCTTTGGTTTTCGCACATCATCAGATCTGGCTCAACAGAGGAATGCGTTGCAAGGTCTGCAGAATGATCATCCACAGCAGGTGCCAAGAAAGGACCATGCTGATGACCTTATGCAAGCAGTAAGTGAAGAATATACGTAACGTGCACATGCTTTTTTCCTGACGCACAGAAAGCTACCTAACTGAAAACTCACTCCCACGTTCACTACTTTACAACGTCTCTCTCTCGAAGTCGCACGTGGTAGTGCGTAACGAAAGTGTTTGTTCGCAAGGCCATTACGCTGACGATTCCTTTCGCATTTCAGGAAAATGTGGCCGGAGGAAGAGGCAGAGCCCGTCGGTGGTGAGCGGTTGTCATTAATGTTAAAACTTTTTTACGAAGGGAGATTGTCCATATACACTTTTATTTCTCTTCATGATTCCAGGCGCTCCTGAAACTAGCGCAAAGGTGAGAGAACGTCATTACTTAGTTTGTCCTGGTTTATGGTTTCTTTTTAATATTTTATGAGCTTGTATATGCACATACACTGCTTTTCATGAGCTTGTCCCATATCGCCCCTAACTGGCACACACTTGTCCTTCGGATTATCATCATCGAAATTACCTGAGATGCTGTCTTACAGCATTACACTGGGTCAAGTTTGTGCAGTGCTTATCAAGTGCCCCCCCCCCCCCCCCGCCCCAGAAAAATAATCTAACTTTATTTTATGTTTTACACCTCCTCATCCATGGTTATCGCAACATTTCTTGCCTTTTAACACAAGAAGTTCTTTTTCGCTTTGTCGCTGTCTGCCGCCAATTTCTTGCGAAAATCCTTAACAGTTTCAGTTTGGTCGCAATCAACTTTCTGTAAAATAAAAACCTATAATAGAATTTATCTTCAGCGGAAAATTGAGAAGTTACGGACAGCGCAACGAGCGATGGAACGAAAAATGATAGCGGTAACGATATAAGTAAGGTACAGCAAAAGAGCTGTGCTGATTAGTGAGCAAAGTGGTGTAGCCGATGTTGTATAATTACAATAAGAAATAGAGTTGAGCGCGTCATGTAATGTGTAGAACATAACCGTTGGTCTGTTACAGTTTCAGAATGGGTACTAAGGGAAGGGAAACATAGTCGAGGACGGCAGAAGATTCAGACGCTGTGATGAAAAAAGGGAGCTGCGCTTCAAACAGTTTCGGTTCGACACTGCACCTGACACAAAAGTGATGTTGCGAACACTGTGCTGGCCTTTATATCAGACAGGAAGGGAATAAACTAGGAGAGAGCATTACGTCACTCAGCCAGCCTTAGCAAGCGAACACTCCATGAAGCCATTCACTTTTTTCCCCTCAGAGTATCGGCCGAACATAGGGCCTCTGAGACTCGGCTTATTGGCCGGATTATTCGGCTGCCATACCGTACCTCTGCCTGCGGAAGAGAGCACTAAAACCTACCGCGCGCTCTGTGTTGAGCCGGTATACGTTCGGCTTCAATCGTGTTGCGCAATGCTCTCTTCTAGTTCCTTCCTTCCTCCCTGCTTTGTATCTACGCACTTGCATGATCAGGTGTTCACTGCTCGATGCACCACCATGCAGGAAGAACAGGAGATGCGACTACTGGCGAACGTAGTCAAGGCCCAAATGCCCATCCAGTCGTTCGGTGCGAAGGCAAAACCGGTGACGTCGGCACCGTCTTCGCCAACGGTGAGCATGCATGCCGCGTACCCGGACGCATACGTGTTCGGGCTCCAAACCTACTAAGCAGTTTCTCGTTCCCGCGGGCAACACGAAAGCACCTGGACACGTGTTCACAAAAAGCACTTCCGATAGAATTGTTCGTCAGACCAAATTCCAGCCAATCCCGATGCTGGACTTACTATTAGTGAAAGCGGCTCGTTATTAGTGAAAGAACGCTTACAAAAGAAGATATTTGTTAATTCGGCCCTAGAAAACTAGTTAATGTATCGCAGTTGTCACATGGTCCGGCAAAGTACATTACGTATGATGGAATTTAACATTTATTAGAAGTAGATTGGCGGTCGATCCCTATACAACGGGAAATGTATAAGGGCTGCGCAAATGAAATTGCGAATTTATTTATTTATTTATTTATTTATTTATTTATTTATTTATTTATTTATTTATTTATTTATTTATTTATCGCACTCTCAAAGCCGATTGGTATTACAGAGGGGAGTGAGTTTCTTATATAAAACAAGTGAACAGGAAACAGTAAGTGTAGTTATGTAAAGGTGCTCCTATTTGTACACAATGTTAGCTAAAGCTTCATGAAAGTAGATGCTATCATTAATACAGACGTCCGTGGGAATTCGGTTCCATTCCTGTGATATGCGAGGCAAAAAATGAATGAAAAAAGCCGCAGCTTCACTCGACAGGCGCAACATCATTTGCGATAGCAAATTATTAGACAGCTATACGAAGTAATGTTAGTCGTTTTATCAGCTGCATAAACTGCTGTAAAAGTTCGCTTACTAACTAAATTAACAAGCACGTTGCCACGCGCGCACAGAAAAACACGAACACATCTCACTCGATGATCGTGGACACTCGCAGTCAGAACGCTGGAGTTATAAATTTCTACTCTGCCAACAGAGCAGTGTGGTAACATAGTGTGGTATTTCTACTCTGCCAACAACCGCGCTCGTCGTTCGCTCGCCCGCACAGTCTCTTATCTCCACACGGCTCTGACCTTTATGCGCCGTGCATTCGCCGCTCAGTTTCCGTTGAAGCGATAGACCGCACGTACCTTCGCCCGCTGCGCGGCGTATGCGCTCGCTGCCAGCGTTTTCACAGTCGTTGGCTGCAGTCATTCAGTGTGATCTATTCATGTTTGTTTGTGCGCGCTCACACCACGCTTGTTCATTCAGTTAGTAATAGTCGGGCCACATTTTCCAACGCACGCTACACATGCAATGCTGCCCAGATCGGCAGTGCAGCACTACAGGTGTGTCCCTTCGCACGCGCTGCCCACGGGAAGCGCTTCTCATCAACACCACCGTTTCACACGCGCCTTCTCGTGGTCATCGAGTCTCTCTTCATGTCGGTCTACTTACGCCGCAGCACACCTGCTTACTTAATCAGCTCATGTTAACTACAATTCATATTGCTACCAAGGCCGCTCACCTTACTTCGTATGACATTGCTGTGTTGCTATCGCATTCATTGCTTCGCCCTTAGGGCGAAACTGTGACATTTTTTCTTGTATACTTCAGCGAGCACAGTCGTCAGAAAGAAGGAACTCACGGACACAAGCACAGGGCACACGGACAGCGCTTGTGTTGCTTTCTTTTTTGTGTCCTTGTCGATTGTGCGCGCTGAAATCTACGAGAAAATGAATGCGTACCAACTGGCCCAACTTTCCATTCTAGTGCACAACTTCGACTCTTAACGCCATCCCTGGGAATCAGAAGGAACGCATACCTCTGCGGCAACGTGTAGCAGAACGCCATGGCATCAGAATGGAATAGCTGCATCAGAACGCAATAGCGCATTTGCGTGCGTCAAGGCACACGCACGTGTCATTACAGATGGTCTGTGGGCCTTAAGGTCTGGGCCGTAGAAACGCGACGTATGGCAGCGTGAGCAAAGTGGACGTCAAGGTAGAGTTACGTGTCGTGTTTTGATGTCTGCGTCGCTCTGTACGGACCTGACCGCCCGGACAGGCTCGAACTTACAAAGCTTTTCCGCATGAAGGCCACATAAAAAATTGCCGCGTATCTGCGTGCTTCGCTGCAAATGTCGTCGAAAGACGATAGTCTTCTGCCGGCCGTACTACATGAGTGCTGGTCTGATCCGCGGCCACCCGTGATGCTGTTCTCGTACCATTTCCGTCCTGGCATGATAAATGCAATGGAGGTTTGTTTGAACAGATTTCATTTTACCGCATTATTTCATCAAGCGGCCATTTATGTTTTGCCCTGCCTCAGACAGCGCTTCCTTTATGTTGAATCGGCCGCATCTGGCTGGCATTGATAAAATTGAGGAGGCGCTGCGTGAGACATGGACGCCATCTGGCAATACATCGGGAAACATGAGCTTGTGCAGAGTGTTTCCTTCCTCCATGGCAGAGGGCGCTCGTCGGCGCGCAGTCGGGGAACGTCGTTCGTCGGCGCGCATAGCATGGCATTTTCAGCGCAGCTTAAGAAACTAGGGTCTTTAGAGTTACGTATCTATGTATTTTCTATTAAAGGAACACACCTCCTAATACTTACCTAGTGATGTTGTGCCTCAGATATGCGTAATATTTACTTTGTGATCGATAACGTTCACAAGTATGAACAGCCGTACCAGTTTAAGTAGTGTGGGCGGTAAGCAAGTGGTCCAACTTTGGCCGGGTGGCTGAATCGGGTGACAGACAGACAGACAGACAGAGACAGACCAAATTTTCAGCGTTTAAGTTCCCCAAGAAAGACTATCGTCTTTAAATGAAGCCAAAGAAAGTGCAGGGAAAAATTAACTGTTACTTTCATTAAAATGCAGACGTCCGCGGTTAAAAGTATGTTCCACAACCGTGCGCCTGACTGTTAGTGGCGCTGGCTAAGAAACTCAGTCTCAGGGCTATAGACCCAGCACGCACACACAAATACCTAAGAAAGTCGACGGAGGGACGACTGCCGCTGTGTCTCAATGCTAGAGATATCGTACGCGCAGTGAGGAAGGTGTGTGTTCGACTCCCAGTGGCGGCAAGTTGTCTTATTTCGAGCAAGTTTCATTTCGCTTTTCCCCCATTATGTCTACATTCTACATTTCTATCAAATAAAAAAAAAAACAATCTATTGGTACTCACATGGGAGCTCCCGCATGGGAGCCGAAACGTCTTATGGTCGGCATCCTCCTTTTTGATCTTTGACTTTTGTTTACTTCACTGTCTGTTGACTTTGTGTAGGGTTATTGTAAGGAAACAAAAATTTGGATCCTCGGTTCCTCTGATTGTCTTCGCTGAAAAACCCTTTCTCGTGCGCCTGGCGTGTTACCAGTACGAAGACGAATTCTTCAAGCAGCTCGAGATGACCGACAGCGGGAGCCGGTTGGAAGAAATTCTGCGCGACCTGTCGCACCGGGGGTTCGGCGTGCAGGTGTTCTCCAAGGCCGTCACCGCTGCCAAGCACATACACAGCGACCTGGAGCCTCAGGCACGCATGGAGCGTGTCAGAAACGTCGTAAGCGAGACGGCCTCGAGGCTTTTTTTTTTTTTTTTTTCCTGTTTCTGCCTGTTTTCCACTATAAGCGGCCGCTCTCGCGAATCCACAGGCAATCTGTTGAGAAAGGGCCCCGATATAACACCGTGCAAAAGGACAGCGACAGAGACGTATAGTAAGACGCAAACTAATCTGTATTTGAATCATGTACACGCATGCAGATCATCCTCGTTATCATGCACCAATGTTTTAAACAGACGCAGGACGTCGGATCGACAATGTTGAATATTTGTTATTGTAGTTGTTGTTGTTGACTCAAAACATGACAGCAACAACGACGAAGATTCAACAATGTACTTTCTTTAAATCGCGGGAAAAGGAGCAGAATCTCTAAATATAGCGTGCTGCAAACAACTGGAACTCATGTTGTCGAACGTGCTCTAAAACTTGGCAATTAACATATTTGCCGTAAATAAACAATTATTTTTTTATTTCCTTATATAAATAACTATCGCGAACTGCTTTATTACGAGAACAGAGAAATACTACTTCCGTTGACTGTAAACAACGTACACTTGTTCACACCCGCACGAATAAAAGGCTTCGGATTTCTTGTTTAACTGGGTGCATCATATACCTGGGACACCGTACATACGTTGAACGTGTGTGATTAGTGGTTGTTCTGCCATTACGAGCGTTTACCGAGAGTCTGCATACAACAGACGTACTCACAATCATATTCATGAATAACTACATCTTCCATTTACAAAGCGTCAGCGGTATCGCACTCCTGCCTCTTTCACCTTGGCCGCGCAGTACCAGCGGGTGAAGATCTCCTTCGAGGGGGAGCGCCAGCGCAGGGACAAGTTGGAAGAGCAGCTCGCGAACACCCCAGACGAGGCTACGCGCCAGGAGCTGCGCCCATCGCTCGAACACTGCGAGCAGCGGCTCAAGGGCCTCAACCTGGTCCTCCTCTACTACGCGTCGGGCCTCAAACACATTTACGAGGAGCACGACGAAGGCTCGGAGCACTCGGAGGCCCCCGCCTAGCAGTGCGCATGCGCATATGTACATTTCCACCAAGCGGCCAAATATATACTCGCCCACTTTAGACGTCACTAGCCGCACGACGAAGCTGTGTTGAAAACGTATATAGTCTACACCGAAAACGTATACAGTCTTCACCGTTGAATCGTAAATCGTAGAACGATGTAGTGTTCACATTAGTGCATAACGACGTAGCGTTCGCAAATGAGCGGCCGTATAGCGTTCGCGTTACTGCTTCTGTTGGGATGGTGTAGGCTTCAAATAGACCCTGCAGCTCAGCTGTTGAAATGAAGCACGGCTATTGATTTTCAATCTCGAATCGGGCAGTCGTTTACTGCCCGCGTGCTGACTGATTAACTGGCTCGAACTGAATTTGAGTCGCCTCAGTTCTTAGGCTAAAAGCTTTACCTAGGTAAATAAATGTTGAAGGTGGAGACCGTGCATGGTTCCAACAATCACGAACATTATACCTACCGCCGTATCTATATCAACGATGTGATTGTCATTAAAGCATTACGTGCCTTGTAATAGTCTGTATGTAAGCTGTTATAATCTGCTCACTCATTCCCAGCTTGAGAAGTTGTGAGTAGTCAATTGTTCAAGGCTACCGAGGTAAATTAATGGCGATTCGTGCACTGCTCGACCAGACGATTGTGAATTTCGAAAGGTAATATATTTTATAAGGCATAATGATTTTCTTCGTGGCTGCTGTCAATCGAACTTAAATTGTGAGTCTGAATACGCATGGCGGCGAGTTGATCGAATCTAAAGGGGATCGCAAAAAAGTTCGATATATAAAATAATAGGCCCTGAGGCAGACAACGGCTTACCGATTGGTGCGTCCGAGGGCCGCTAAGTTATTTCACGCAACTCGGGGAGGGAGGGGGGGGGGGGGGGGGGGAGCAAGCACACTTTATTTACCTGCAAACAATTGCTGGATCACTTCAAGTTCATTGCAAAGTTCAAGTTGATACGTTTCTTAATACTTGCAGCCCATCGCTTGCGGAAAATGAACTCACTAATAGGCACTCAACCCACACGACGACGCCACGAAAATCGGAAAGAAGGAATGTTGACGTTCGATGTAGCACGCGGGCTAGCCCAACAGCTCGACGGGGCTCAACTGACTGCACACACGACCCCCAAGGCTCAATTGACTGCACATTCTCTTCAACCCTACCAGGTGCCAGAAGACATCAATGTGCACAAAGATCGAAGTGCACTTTGAGGTCTTGGGCGTGGCACCGCGTTCTATATATCGAATGTGCTGGTGAACGGGCGTTCTATATACTAGTGCACCAGCCCTATACATTTGCATGGGAGTAAATTCAAAGGGATTTTGCAGGTGTTCGATATATACAATAATTCGTTATAAGTGGGTTCTATATATCCGGGTTCGACTGTAGTGCGCTCGCCATATCATTGTACTATGTTGAATACATTTCGAGAAGCAAATACGAACATTGTCGAATGGTCTCCAAAAGGTGTGCCATCATTTACTTTTTTTTTCACTTTAATGGGCGGACTTTACTATGACGCTGTGCACAAGAATATCCCAGTATAATGTCGAGCAAAAGATTATGCAGATTATGGACTAATCAGCTAAGCAAATTGCAGCGACTATAGAGCAAACGCCGTCTTGTCTCAGTTTCAAGATAATTGCGACAGGATCGAAATTATTACAGCGGCGTCAGTCAGTTTCCTAACAGAAGGTTACTAAACTGGCGCGCTGCCATCGTTCAACTATTACGAAAATGATTATGGGTAGTACATGGATTCGTCTTGTCTTCGTGCCTGCGGCTTGAGACGTTCTTCATGGCATTGAGATTTGTCCTTCTCAATTTCCAAAAGATAACACTTTTCTCAACGCACGAAAGCCATAAGATGAGCCAGATCAAGTGCCTTATCACTCGACGTCTTATCATATTCATCGACACTTACCCTGTTAACTTATGTACCTGTAGGCATAACTGTGTAGTCCTCAGGGGCCGACTTCTCAATACTTTTCTTTTGCAATGAATGTTTACCATCGGCCGCCCGCGTTCGTGGCCAATTTGTCAAATGGTCGAATGGACAATTTGGCAAATGTGACCGCTGACAAGTCTCAACGCGTACGTGTGCATTTTCTTTGTCCGCTGTTAAGAAGACGTTCTGTCAAATGAACACAACTACCAAAAGAAAGAAAATACGCGCACCTTCTATTTCAGCTACAGCGCGTTGAGGGAAGTCCCAACCACTTGAAGTGATGTTACAGCCACTCAAAGCGTCCCGATCAAGGCGGCAAGTCTCAAACATGGCAGCAGCCTGTATGTATAGCACTCACAACGAAGTTGTTGACCGGAAGTTATCAGGCATCCTTCACGCTCACAGCCATAAAAGATCTACGTGTGAACGTCTCTTATCACAGCCGGTGGCCCACATTCTATATATAATCTCGGTGGGGAGTCGGGAGAGAAAGTGCTCAAGATATTTTGCACGATAATCTGTAGCGCGCATGCAGGACCTTCGGTCGCTCGTAGGAAGTCAAGCTCTTCGAGAAGCAACCACAAGTAAATGCTCGAAGACACGAGTTCGCAGTACACTCTAACCTGTTTAACCATTGCTCGTGGAGCTGTTTGAGCGAATGCGCGATCTGTGGAATGTCGACGCGCTGTCGTGGGGCGGATCGAAACTCATATCCCGCAGAGCGAAGCCATTGAATTCGCTAACGACAGAAAGGCACCATACAAATAAAATGGTGCCAGCAAGCAGACTTCGAACCACACCATTATTTCCACTCGCGAACCACTTGACACACTACGAAAAAAAAAATAAACAAAGAAGTACCACTTTAATATCAACGGAATCATCAGATCGCCTTTAGTAGCATTAACCGACAAAGAGATTAACTATCTCTGCAGCAGAGAAATTTCACTGTTCTAGATAGGGTAGGACGCAAAGGCGTGTCTCACCCCCCCCCCCCCCCCCCCCCCAACCCTCTCTAGCTCTCCCTCCTGGAATGCGCATATATTCTGGCTCGCAAAAATAAACGTTTTGTTGGAAGTCAGCGCCTGTCCTGTCCGTCTTGTCTTTTCTTCTTTTTTTTTTTCGCGCTGTTTCCTCGTAATGAAGTCATGCTAACAAGCTCAAGTTCAGGCCCTTTGAACATATAAACGGGCGTGGGATCAAATCCCGGCCGCGGCGGCCGCATTTCTATGGAGGCAAAATGCAAAAACGTACGTGCATCGTGCATTGGGTGCACGTTAAAGAATCCCAGGTGGTCAAAAATTAATCCGGAGTCCCCCATTATGGCGCGCATCATAATCATATCGTGGTTTTGGCACGTAAAAGAAACATATTTAAATACCAACGGTATCATCATGAGACAACACAATTTGAACAATGGAGGAGGAGGAATAAACATTTTATTTAAATACCGCGGACTGATGTTCTTGTGGAACTGGCTCTAGCGGCTCGTTCGGACTGGTCCAAGGTTGCCTGCTGGCTTCCCAGGTCCTGCTTAGAGTCACTGGAAAATTTTCCAGTGACTCTAGTCCTGCCAGGCGAGTCGCGCCTCCCACGGCCTTTCAAATTCGTTGCGTTTGACGAGGGGTGAGTTAACCCTCTGCTGGTCTTTGTTTGCAATGCTAAGTGATATGTTTGAACAACGGAGGACAACTGTTCGAAAAGGAATAGGTGTACAAATGTTTACTGAGCATGATGACCCAACGCATACTCGACGAAAAGCAAGAAGCACGGAGACGAGGGGCTGAAGCCTGCGCAGCAAACCTGACTGTGGCATATACGCATAGTAGCGAGTTCGGGACCACCGGATGGAGTGGCTGCGTCAGCCGTCCGGGCTTGTCCAGACCGCGTGGTCGTAAGGTGGAGGGTTTGCGAACTGCAAATAATGCGTCTGGTGGCGGAATAGGCGAAGATGTGCGCAAAGTATAACAATGTTGCTGTTGGAGTTTCAGATCGGCGTAGCGGAGTCGCCAAGTTTGAGGTTTCGAGCATCGCAAACAGACAACTGATGTGCGTATAGATTAAGCGCTGACGATCCTGTCAGCGAAGTACTACGGTTGGGCATTCAAACAAAAGCCCTCGCGCACTTCTCGGAGTAACCACTCTCCTTGCCAGCAGAGACGACGTCCCAGCCGTCGTGTTCGCGTCGGACGCGTGCCGCCTGAAGCGTTCAAAGAAGCCATCGGCAACGTTAGTGACTTGACAATCCTGTGAAAAGAAAAAGCGCAAAACTGCCTCTGATAACGTGCCGCGCTGCAAGAAAACAGAGAGAGAAAAGAAAGAGATCATTACGTACACGTCACGTAGACCTTCAGCTCCAACATGGAAGGCAGGAGAGGAACGACCATCAAGGAATGCTTCTGTCAAACTGTCTGCGCTTTATTAAAAAAAGTTGCAGTGGCTTAGCTCGGCTATGCCAGGATATACGTAGCGTTAGCAAAGGTTCAGCTGATTATTCTTAGCTTTCCTGGTTGTCTAGATTGTCAAGGATTAGCTTGATTGTCATGCTTACTGCTGCTCCAATGACACACACGCGGTATACGTATTGTGTGGCACATGTATATAGCCTTCTTCTGTTCATTCCTCCCACGCTGAACCGCTAATTGCCAGGCAACTACTTCGGGATCCGATGAGTCAAGCTTCTCCGTTCTGCGCTGTTGAGCAGCATTTGCGCTCTCCTTCTCCATGGCTATACCACACTGGCAAACGCCAGTCAGAAGCGCAGCGGCTCCAGCGCAGTGTCAGAGGGCGACTGCACAGCGAGCGAGCGCCGGCGCCAGTGCGTCTACCACGGCTACGACGTCACTCCTCTGGAATGCGCAGACCGGCGGCGGTGAGTCGCGCGCGGCGGCGGCGGAGTGCGCGAGAGGTGCCGGCTCCGGTGGCTCCGGTGCGCAAGCCGTGTGACATCACTGATCCTTGCGCATGCGCAGCCCGGCTCTTGATGTGCCGCGCGAAACGGGCTTGGCTAGACCAGTGTAGCGTACCGCCATCTAAACTTGAATTTCTGGGAAAACATAAACTTCTAAACGCCTATACCGCCACCTACTTGAGGGCGCACGAACCTCCGAAGCTATATTTCGTCAGCCGGCTTGCTTGCTTGTTTTGCTTGTTGTTGATGTTGTTGCCTATCACGCATGGGGCTCCTCCTACGGTGGGGGTTGGCTAACAAGCCGGCGGTTAAAGGTTAAAGGGAAGGGGGATATGGAGAAAAACCTAAACTAAAAAGTAAATCAGGGTGAAGTATAACGTTTATGATAATTCGAAAATAGATTTACCTGACAGATACGAAAATAAAAGTAATTTGGGAGTGATCGTTAATACATATATTTGCCTAAACTTCGTCCTCCTGGCTTCAAACGGCTGGCACCACCCTACGTTGGAACGAAGGCGAGCGTGTCGGCGGACAAATTATGCGAGAAACAAAAGCACTGCAGCCACATTTATTTCATTTACCTAGCACAAGATTGGTAGTAAAAATGAGTTTTTACTGGGGAGATCGTCATAGTGTACGTGGTATTCTTTGCAAAATACGGCAGTCTTTGTTTCGATAGTATACGGTATAGGCTTCATAAGTAATGATTACAGAGAACGCACTATAGGACAATTCCCCAGTGAGGATGTCCTGCCGCCCCCCCCCCCCCCCCCGCCTCCCTCCCTTTTTTTTTTTTTTCTTCTGTGGTATGAATCTTCTTTCGATATATACGCCGTATGCATGCACCCACCCAGGCGCGGTACATAGTCTCGGCAAGTGGTACAGTATATGATCCACTATAACATTTCGCCATCGATTGCAGTCTATATAGATATGACACGAAAACCTGCAAACTTCATTTTTATGCACAGGTGTCTTCCTGACGCATAATGGGGGGGGCTTCGTTTTGAAAACGTTCAAGAACCACTGCTACAAAAAGAAGACAAGGGAGTCACAAGAAGATGGAGAATTGAAGAATGGAAGTAGTCAATAGCAGACGAACAAGGGAAGTCGCAGCTTGAAGCCAACATTGCGACAAGAGCACTTGTTGACAAGGCCCCGGACGAATTAAGTTCCCTCGTATAAATGCTTCCTCCAGGCTGAGGCGTCCCTTGTTCATCTACACTGTTGGTCAAGAACCGTTGCTGTTATATTAGCTCTATTGTACCATATAGATACAGTCGAATCCGGATATATCGAACCTACATACAAAGAATTATTCTGTATATGGAATAGCCGTAAATTCCACTTGAAAATTTCTGTATAAAACTTTTATTTTATATATCGAATTACCTATATATCGAACTTTTTTGTGATCCCCTTCCTATTTGATGTATCCGGGTTAGATTGTATTCCCTTTGAGAGTGGACAAGACATAATCGCCATCTGATAACTTTTCCTCCTTTAAGCAGATCACAGGGGTACAAGTTCAAGCAAAGTGTCCATTCTGATTTGGCATGCTGAGCAATAACACAAAATTAAAGAGTAGCAGTAATAGGCATGACAACTTGTCCACTCTACCCCACTGTGGCAACATAAATGCATGGAAATCTTTTTTTTTTTTTTCTACCGTTTGTATCGTTAATGTACTTTCTATTTTGTTGTAGCGCAAACTGAACGACAGATACAACAGAAAGGCACATTCCGCCCACACATAGAGTTCGGGTTTGTGTACCTTTCAGCCACCCTCCAAAGCAACACCACAGAAAACACGCATATGCACAGGCGCCGTCAACTCGCCTATGCCGTGTCGTTGGCCGATTGGCGCAAGCAGCGCGTGCCCCAGGGCAATTGTTCAGGTATGCGCACATGCAATTGTTCAGGTATGCGCACATGCAAGGCATGCACCTCACGATAACAACTGTGTCGGTCGGGTAAGCACAATGCAAACGAGCACCGCTTTATCACGAATCGCAAGCACGTTTGGTACACGGTCACCACCCAACGGCCAGTCGCCGTGTGTGACGCCTACAATGGCGATGGCGGCTACGAGCACCAAGCTTTCCCTTTGTTTCTGTACGCGTGCACAGATGGCGATTAAGGTTTGTGGACCGCGTAAGCCGACAAAAATGCACTGAATTGTCTCACCGTCAGTGCGCAGCATAAAATTGCGACTGCGCTATCCGCTTTGAAAATTCAGCTTTCGTGTTGTTTCAAGGCAGCCGAGAGGTTCAAACCCTTCTTTCGGGGGTTTTACGTGCCAAAACCACCTCTTATTATGAGGCACGCCGTAGTGGAGGGCTCCGGATTAATTTTGACCACCTGGGGTTCTTTAACGTGCACTACAACGCAAGCACACGGGCATTTTTGCATTTCGCCTCCATCGAGATGGTCAAACCCAACTGCACGCTCCTCGTTCGTTGAGGCTACTATAGACGCGCACTGCCAATTGCAGGGTCAAATATGACGCCAAGCTTAATTGGCATGCTGTGTATTGTCTCCTTGTAGTGACGGATAAGAACCAAGCACTGCCGAAAGTACGAGTTAAAAATGTAGCTCTTTATCGGGCGAACTTCTGCCCAGTATAGACAAGCAACACTCGAATCTCAACGATAACGGCCAACGCAGTCGTCTGCCTATAATCTGATGCGACGGGGCGAGCTCATCCGCTATCTATACTGTCTCAACGTATACATTTCGAATTACGAGTTAACCCTAGTGCTAGCGTACTACATTCGGGAACACGCAACCACGGCCGGACCGAAGCGCTCGCGTACACCCAGTATGGCCGTGTACAACACTATATTCGTGACGCGCGCGTCATCTGATCAGACACACCTTCTTCGCTATATCCTTGCAACTTGTCAACATTAAATGTCGTAAAAAATCCTGCGGACACAAAGGGAAGCGGAATCGTATAAAGAAGGGGTCATGCATGCTGAATGACCGGGAGGGGGAGGGGGGGGGGGGGTATGCTGTAAGTGTCCACCTAATGAACATGTCCATTTCGTCTGCTGCTTAAGTTCTGATTGACTTGGCTGAGGTACACGTCAGAAGGAGACAGGCGCCCCAGCCAATCAGCACTTCAGCAGCAGACGAAATGGACATGTCCACTAGGTTGACACTTACAGAGTACCCACCCAGCTCTTCATAGACACCGTCATTGCGTATACATAAAAAATCGTTATTTTTTTTTTCAGGGGATTTGTTCCGCAACGTAACCGAGAGATAGCCCATGCGCATCTTAAAGAAACCCCGCAGACCTGTAATGATACGCTGACAGAGCTACGAAACCTACACGAACGGCATTTCTTTTCCTGTTTACCTGCCCTCGTTCCTTGCGAAATCACAGCAGCGCTGTATACGAGGTGGAATGTCATCCGCTTGTTAGTGAATTACTTTACAACACATATTGCAATTTACGCATTGCAGCCGGTGTGTTTGCAAGACGCATCCACTTGAAATGAATTTCCAGGATGACACCTGTTTCGAGATATTTCCCAAAGTGTGGGACGAAATACATGGGTTCCAGTTACTTTTGAGCTACAATGTGTAAAACAGCATTTTGGTAAAAAAGTAAGTGGAACAACAGTGTATTTTTACGGCGAGTTTGATGGCGCATATCTACAAACTGGTGTCACTCTGGAAATTCATTCCAAGTGGATACGCCTGAAAAGCTCACCGGCTACAATTCGTAAATTGCAATATGTGTCGTAAATTACTTACCTACATTAATTAGTGAATTTTTTGTAATTAGTTGAATATGTGTTTCGATTTCACGTGCTACTAATGTCCGCCTCATCGAACAACCCAGCTCAATGATAAGAATTGTGTTTCCTGCCACAGACGATTTCTAAAATTTCGGTAAAACTTTAAAATGAACACCCTGTATAACACCTTGTTCTCAGGCACCCTGATCTGGCTTCGAACGGTAGTGCACTGGCCCTTTGAATTATCGTAAAACCTTTCTTTTACAGCGAAACTGTCTATGGTTAGGATCCAGGATTTTATGGCATCCACGCTGCAAAACTTTCCCCTAAAACTCTCCCCTAAAAAGTGAGAGTGAAAGATCCAACAACAAAAGCAAACGCATATTGCCGCTCGCCATGTCTCTCTATGAACGTATGACGTAGTGAATGACGTAGTGATGACGAATGACGAAGCGGAAAGGTTTGGCGCCCCTCGGCGCAGCCGCGCGAACGCGCTCATGCCACACTGCTCACGCGTTCGTCGTGTTCTTCCACAGCTGGCTCGGTTGCCGCTCATCATTCCAGCGTAGAATTTCACTTCTCTTCTGTCGTCGTAATGGAGAAGTCGCGTTAACGGGGGTATGAGCCTTTGCTTAAGGGGGTATGTCCGTCTTACGTGACGGACACAACGCGAATGTGTGTGCGTACTTACCTTCACGACGACCACCGACCAGGACAATAAATGTACCTTTATCCAAAATTCCGTGTCACCTCTGTGTCGTGCGCTAAACAGCTTAATTCTCATCCACCTTCACAGAGTGAAATGGCGCATGAATTTGATATATACACATCGCTGGCTTCTCTATCACGCCTATCTAATATGCTGTGTTTTGCCTAACTTCAGGTTTGACACCTTGCGAGACTCTTCTTGAAAAATCTAGGGGGGGGGGGGGGGGGGGGGGGTGACCTCCGCCCCTTCCCCCGGGCACCCCCCGACTTTAGCCACGCTAGTGAACGCGTGAGCTAGCATAGCGAGTACAAGCTTCCCGAGTGTATGCCTAGGGCCGTATACGCGATGGTCGGTGCGAAAACGTCATATTTACGCCGAAGGACAAGCGAAATATACAGACGGCATACGTTTATTTTATTGCGATAGCAATTTCTTCAAACATCTACAAGCGAGAGGAAATTCACATAAAACAGAATAATTAGTCGAAACACAAATCGATACACCGCAAACAGGTCATAAAAGCTTAGGTACTAGGGAGGCAATCAAAACCTCACGTTTTAATACATTATAAGAGAGTAAGACCAACACTCGCAAACAGCTAGCAAAGGCTCAGGTCAACACATGGTCACGCCTGACCGTCGCTTCGCTGCAACTCGACAGCACACCACTGCGGCCGTATGTACCGTAGTGCCGCCTACTTCTTCACACCAACGTACGAGCAAGTCTTGCCCGCTTTCTTTAGAACTTCAAGCAGCTGTTCAGAACTCAGCGTTGAATCGACAAGGACCCGCTGCTCCTTCAAGTCGATGTCAACCTTGTTTACGCCTTGGTCTGCGGAAATCGAAGCAAGACCAAGAGTTAATCACTTCCGTTTCTCTCGCAAATGGAGCATAGGTACCCACCCCCCAAACTTCTTTTTAACTATTTTTTTTTTTTCTTACCTGCTAGCTTTCCAAGAACCCGCTGCACGGCGCCAGAACAACCCTCGCAGGTCATTTCCACGTGAAATTCGTGCACCTGCGCACGGAGGAAAACATGGGAGGGGCCGCGACGTGTTCGAGATGTGGCGGAATGTGGAAATTCCGCGAGCACGCGCCGTGTGTTAATTACTCTCACACAATCTTCGTAGCACATCCGAACTGCGCGCAACTTGATGCGGAGGACACAGAATGACCGCAGCCGCAGTTACATACCGGCGAGTGTACAGTTACGCGATGCGCATTCCACGGGTCAATGCCGCAAAATTCCTACGCAGAAATGCGATGTGCCAACTACGCTCACCCCTGGCTACAGCACACGTAAACGAAACTACGCTTGGAGTTGTAACGTCAGGTATCTCCTGACATATTTACATATTAAACACACTACCGTTAAGCGACGCGAAGTCCCTAACACAAGCGGTTGCAGTACAACATGTATGCAGACACTTTTATAAGCAAGCACGAATGGCCACCTTTGGCAGTTCGGACGACGTAATATGCGCACAGAGCCTGTAGGAATGTTACATTTGATCGGTGGAAATACGCTTACCTGAGATGCCATATTCTGTGACCGAAGCAGCTGACAAACCGGCCGGCACAACGAAGAGAAGCGACGATCTGAAGTGAAAAAAAAACAAAACAAAAAGACGCTCTTTCAGTGTTGCCAGCGCAATATCAGTACCACGTCAAGCACAGCTTTAGCTCGGCCCCAACTCCGACGCCGCCTATTCAAATACATGTAAAACGTAGACATGCATTTCTGAGATAACCGCTGGGCCGATTTTAATGAAATTTGCGGCATTCGAGAGGAAAAGTTAAATTCTAGTGACTGCTAAAAGCGGAACTTTGATTTATGGCCTGAATTTTTTACAAGGATTTTTATATAACTGTGCGTTTAAAAAAAAAAAATGGAAGCCCGGAGTTTGCAAATTTGTCCCTCTGCATCAAAAACAGATATCGCCGTTCTGTAAATTACATCCATCAAGACATCCAAAGCGGACAAATTTGATATATTAATTTATATCTTACGTGAATTTTTCACAACGTTTAAGAAGGTTTTGTAAAACTGCTACGCAGATCTTAATGGTGAAATTGAGAACCGTGTATAATACACCAAATTTGTCTGCTTTAGATGTGCTATTAGATAAAATTTACAGAATTGCTATATCGTTTTTATAGCTGAGTTACAGAGTTGTAAACATGATAGTTTCATTTGCTTAAAGTTTTTGACAATTTTTATTTTAAAAAAAACGGCCTAAATAAAAAATCCGCTTCCAATAGTCACTAGATTTTAACTTTTTCTTTTAAATGCATAATCTGTTGGAAGTCACCAACAGTGACTGTTGGTAGCGAATTTTCGATTTAGCTAGGCCATCAATTTTTCTAATAAAAATCGTTGAACATCGTAAATCTTCCAGAAAACGAAACTATCAATATTATAACTCTGTAACTCGGCAATGAAACACGATATCACAATTCTGTAAATTGCATCTAACAGTAGCTCTAAAGAGGACAAATTTGATGTGTTACACATGGGTCTCAAGTACGCCACTAATATATGAGTAGGACTTTTGCAAAACCCTTGTAAACAATGTAACAAATTCACGTAAGATGCAAATTAATATATCAAATCATCCTCTTTTGATGCTCTAGTGGATGCAGTTTACAAAGCTGCGATATCTGTTCTTGGTGCAAAGCTACGAATTTGTAACTTCGTGCTTCTATTTCTATTATTTTTTTTTTCAGACTTATGCTTCCAACTTCCTGTCTCAAGGGCAACAAATTTCGTTAAACTCGGCCAAGGGGCTATCTCAGACAAGCATTTCGGCGTTTTAAATGTATTTGAATAGGCGGCATCGGCATTAGGCCCGAGCTAAAGCTTCTTCTTAATTGCCAGCGCATTCACGCCCCTTTTGAACTCTCAACGAGCACTTTCACAAGAATCCGCGTAAACGGCAGAAAGATAGTCTGGATTCTGCGCAAATAAAGTGAAGGCAGATAGAATGATGTATGTACGCAGTGCCCTCCGGCTTGACTGTAGGCTATAGGATAGCAGAAATAAGATAGCTGAACGAGTACTACAGTGATAAAGAAAAGTTTTGCTGCGCTGTGAAAATTGCAATTTTGATAGCATCATAACATTAACACCACCAAGCAATATTGCTGTACCAAGTATTTTATAAAGCTTTCGCAAATTGTACGATCACCTGCGTGAAGATGTCAATTCCATTGCATGAATTATGCGATACCATATACATACACTCATGCACGTACTACTAAATGTTCCAAAAATTAAAACTTACTCTCGCGCGCGATAACCAAATCGCTAATTGTAAAAACCTAAATGGCAAAAAAGATCACGAAGCTACAACAGTTCAACATTATCGGAAAACAAGAAAAAAAATGTGTCTCGCGTGATGCATCAGGCAGACATATTGTATATACACAATCTTCCTGTCAAATCTCAACCGAAATCGATGGCGAATTAATAACTGCGCGCTCTCCGAGTCGACTGTATACACTTTGATAAACTGATTCAACGTTGAAAGGTACTAACTGGTAAGTGAACGGAAATTACCTTTTGGTTCTCCACAAATGCGAAGAGCCTTTGGCGAGTCGCGTGCTCCAACGACGCGTACTAGCGTGGCCCCGCTCGTCTTGGGGAATGAGAAAGCTGAAGAAAGCGAGGGCAGCGAACGGTGGCGTCCTCTCTGACTCAGCCCCATGCGACTCCCTTGCGCAACTCTTCGCAATGCAAGCAGACGACAGCGTGCCTTCCAATAAGGAAGTTACGGCGGCGGCAGCATTCCAGCTTCTTTTCAAAACTCAATCCGGGCCTGTACGACTTGCATTTGGTAATAACGACGCTTGCTTACATCAAACAATGGCTTATTTTTTCCCGCCTCGAAATTGTAATGCGAAGCATTCTTTGTGAACTTCAGGCATTTTGAATCTATCTATCTATCTATCTATCTATCTATCTATCTATCTATCTATCTATCTATCTATCTATCTATCTATCTATCTATCTATCTATCTATCCATCCATCCTCCTACGTCGTGATGCCGTGGTCGTTTCTTCAACTAGATATACGTCATGGGGTGGCATGGCATGCATGCATACATTGCATGAATGAGACGTCATGAGATCAGTGACATGACATATTTGTCATGACACGATGCCACGGCATAAATGTCATGAATGTCATAATGCCGTCGTGGTAGTTTCTTTAACTCAATGTATATCAGGATATGAATTAAATGCATGCGTGACCTTACATGGATGACATGACATTAGTGTCATGACATGAATGACATGGATTTCATGACATGTTATGTGTGCCATGACATGAAGGACAGGACAAACATGCGCATGTCATGATTATTTATTTATTTATTTATTTATTTATTTATTTATTTATTTATGTTTATTTATTTATTTATTCATACTGTCAACCCTTTGGCAGGGTTATTACAGGAGTGGGGTTTTGAAGATAGAATACGCATAAACAATAATAATTGGCACGAGCAAGAAAACAGTTGGCTAAAGTGCAGACAAAAACGAAGAAAGAGAAGGCATGCATGCACAATGCGTAGTGCTAGTGTAAGCTAGCAGTTGACATAATACAAACATAAACAGCTTTATAAATTAGAGAATGAATACAGCAGTAAGTACAAATATAATAATGAGATGCGCACCATTAGAGAAAATCCTTTACAAGGATATGGTAAACATGAATACGATACGCGTATACAAGCGCATCAGTACGTGTAAACTAACTGTTCTTTGTAATAGTTCTAGAAAGCCATCTATTGTATGCTGCTGTACTATAAGCCGGACTATTCCATTCTCGTATGGATCTAGGGAAAAAATAATAGATTGTGTTGTTGTCGCGCGAATATCTTGCAGTGTGAGATCATGCGTCGTGCTTCAATGCATCAATGACACCACATCAAATGTAAGTGCAAGTGTGAGATCATGCATCAATACCATCACATGCTTGTCATGGCATGTATGTCATGACATTAACGACAAGGCATGCATGAACATGTCATTCCATGTCATAAATGAGATGACTATAATGGATTGAATGACATGACATGCATTTATTTAACTGGATATATTCCGCATATGCGTGCCATGGCATGCATCTTTTACATTAATGACACGTCATGACATGTATGATGACACGTCATGACATGTATGTCATAAAATGACTCGCATGAATGTCGTGGTCTGATGTCAAGCCATGGTCGACATCATTCTCATGGATGTCATGACATGCGTGACAAGAATGAGATAAATTCATGACTTGTATGAATGCATGCACGACGTGACATTACCATGACAACTTATGCCGACCGAGTGGACCAAGTTGTCTACTAACTTGGGCCAATGACTACGTTCACTGTGATGACTATGACTATGTTGACTATATGTTCGTGATGTCGTGATGGTCGTTGCATTGTCATTACAGCTTCGTAATCCGTCTCTCGCCTCTAATTCTCGCGTGCCATACGCGTCCGAGCCAGGTGGCACGCGTAACAAGATCCTGGCTTCTCGGCAGCAGAACACCGGGTGGTGGTTGCATCCGTTCAAACAGCGATTGAAAAGCACGTTTCCCATGAGCGTCGATTTTCGAGCGCCGGACAGCAACGTGCCGTGCCGCCTCCTAGTTCCTCCCAAAGCTCGAACCGGGCTTTCACGGCCCCTCTCGACGTTACCAGGCCGCTTAATCAAACATCGAGGCATGCTCTTTCCTGGTGCACGTAGTGTCCGAGCATGACAATGCTGCATCGAATTCCACAAGGCAGCGTTATCACGGCTCGACCAAGGCTATAGCAGTTGCACCACGCCACTCGTCCGAATGGCTATAAGAGGACACGGGCTTCAGGTTGTACGACAGTATCGCCGTCAAGTCGCCCGTTTGTGTACTCTAAGTGACACCACATGATGCCGCCAGTGGGCATTTAGTTTCTGCGTTCCTTACCCGTCTCGCACCTCCATGACGCTCGTTTACATCAATTCGATCGTTCGTAGAAGTCATGAAATCACCGTTACCGCCGCCGCCGTCTGCCTGCTGTCGTCACACACACGCAATCGCGTTAATTCTAGTTCACTGTACTCGCGTCACACACACAAATAACAGATTGATACAAACACATTGGTCAACCTTGTAACGCTTTGCCGAATCCCAGACGATGTTGCATAGCGGGTTGCCATGCAAAATGTTTCGCATGACATCGCTTCCCACAGTGCGTGGGACCTTCTTTTTTTTTTTCTTCTTCTTCTTTTTCGCTTTAGTTTTTCGCATAACCTTAGCTATATAGTCGCTTTATTTTCATATCAGTTATACAGAGTGCAATAAAACGTTACACATGATTTTTGTGTTGGTACGTGCGGTGCGTGCGCGCATGTCTGTGAGCGTGCGTGTGGGGAGGGGTAGAGGGAAAGATTTGTCATGCTCTGATGACATTTAGCAAGGCGTATAGGGCGCAATAGATGCAGTCGCAGGGAGCATCTATACACGCCTGAGCCGGCATTTTTGAAGCATACAGGAACAAGTTCACTGATATCCGGTTGCACTGATCAGACTCATTGCCTGTCTTACATAGTTGCCAAAATGGCGTCGTGTCCGCTACGTGCCCTTATACATCGCGCAATACACGAGTCGCTACAAAAACAAAAAGCTAAAGACGTAACATCACAATGATGCGGCGGCATGCAGTGCCGCGGAGACAACTCATGTTGCGCATTTCTTCTTAAATCTCCTTAATATTTTGTAATTTTCGCTCCCCACACGCAAGCTACCTCCTCTTGCGTGCACTGCATACTGCAAGAAGTGCGAAAGTGCTCCACACCGACTTATACACTGGCTCGAGGTGTCATTTCGACAGGCACGAATAATACATGGAACAATTCCCCCCCCCCCCCCCCCCCCCCCACACACACACACACACGTACGTTTTTCCCAAGCTTGTTCTCCCTGTCGACCTGTCGAATATTATCCTTCAAGATAGCGTATTGTGGAGAAATATTCTGTGTGCCTCCACTTCATGACCTCCGAGATTAAGGGAAATGTCATGACAAATCATGTATGCCCCATGTCAAGTCATCTTAATATTAGAGGCATAGCCTCCAAGATTTGCGTTAGACCAATCATTTTTAGGCCACAATCTTTGCACTAAATGTAGAAGAAAAAAAAAAAGGACACCTCTCTGGCACGATCTCCCAAGCAAGCCAACCTGAATCAGTCTCTCTTGAGTTGCGCCTCTTTCCAATAATTTCAATATTGTGGAAGAAACAGTACTTGGAAGTATCAATAGCCCTAGTGTAGGCGTGTGCGTACGGTCGGTAAAAAGTTAGGTGCGTTCACAATAATATCGAAGTGCATGCTCATGCCCTCTGACCCACGTCTCAATTATTTTTCGCGAATATATATACATTAAATATTGCGCCGCCACCTATTTTTAAGAAAACAAAAATTCATGCATTGTAACACGTGCACAATCCACAAATATTTTCGTTCGTAAGAACTCTTTGTAAATGGCTGACTGCTCTCGCTGCACGACACGTTCGCTGTCGTGATTGGCAGGTTCGCCGCTCTTACGAATCATTCTGTCGTGCGACCTGCTTTGCGGGTGCTGGCCCGTTGAGGTCGCCGAGAATGTCTACCAAAAACATCCAAGCATGTGCTTCACTACTGCCCATTTCCTTCCCTACTCCCATGACCATGACTGAGCAAATTTGGCAGTGTATTGGTGCAGAAGCGGTAAGAAGTACAAAGCGCCAAGGGCTGCAGTTTTATGCTTATTCACATTACTCCACTCAGCACATTCCCGAAATTCACTTGCTCTTCGCATGTCTATATAAAGCTCACAGTGTCAAACGGATGACCTTTATTGTTTCAATGGTTCGTCTTTTCCCGAAATCACTCACAACGCAACAAGTGTATTTACAGAAACAATCGCGCCGCTTCAATGCGGTCATCAGCGGAAGAAAAGAACACCGCCATCCTCCCTCAGTGTGCTATGGCACCCGGTTACCATGGAGGGCACGGGGGCTTGCAGGACTGAAGGTATGCATCGAGCTCGCCAGTGGACGGACGCATCAGCGCTGCGTACACGGTCAGCTGAAATGGAATCGGCAGTTTCGAGTCAGCATTCGGAGCGCAATTATGACGTTAGACAGAGGAGCACTATAGAGATGTAAGGGCCGGGGGAAAAAAAAAAACGGTTTTTTCGTGCTTTTTTTTTTTTTTTCTTCGTTCTTTTCTTTTCCCCCAGAACAGAGAAAGTGGAAAATAACATTACAATTTCTACATATACAGTAGTGTACTTGCCATTCTCTGCTGTGCTGCATATACGACACTAAAGCGACGACGTCGACAAGAAAACGGCAGCATAGTTTTCAAGCGTCTTCATTATATGTTTTCGGTTTCCTTTTGAAAGCGTAGCGTAGCTAGCTTTCAAACGTAGCGTTATACAGGACGGCCTCTGGCTTTTGGTCCAGGACTGGTGTCTGGGACTCTTGGAAGCCCGTGGAACCTTCAACCAGGTGGCAATGCCTTGCACTAAAAATCAGCCGCTTAATTACTCTTATAGCTTCTAAGCTGCCTCTATGCATCTATGCTGCTTCTAGGCTGCTTCTATAGCTTCGCCATCCGCCAGTTGTGAATGAAACTGGTCTTTGCTTGGAAAAGTTCATGCTAAGCTTCGCAATAGACTCAAATGTTAGCGTGATCGAAAACTGGTCTGCGTACAATCATATTTGAATGTGAAAGCAGCCGTGATCGATTATAATGTGAGTGTGTCCAGCGAGTGTACCTCGGACACTGCGTGACCGTTTTTTCAACTATCAGATTAGCAATCGTTCGCAGAAGAGAACAAGGCGTTCACTCCTTTGTGTTCACGTTCACCGAGTAATTATCGCATGCATTTAAGGATAATTATTCGTTTTGCTCGAATAGTAAATATAAGCTATTTTTTACTGGAGCTTGAATTTTTCTGAGAATTTCTAAAATTTTCCTGTAAAAAAAAACGAAAGAAATACCGGTTTCTTTCCTCTCACTCAAAATTTAGGAAAAGTTTGCATCTCTACCCAGGACACGTGTAAAAGCGGCGTTCTTACCATATTGATAACGGGCTTTGTGCCCAAGACGTCGTAGAGGCCCCCGAAGCCAAGGCTCTGCGAAAAACAATAGAAGTTACTCTAAATGAGCGCTGCTGTATAGAGATGCATAACCGCCACGCCCACGTTAGATGCCATGAAGTCATTCCATTCAAATACACGAGTCTCGTTTTACGTATACATATATGTATAGCTTGTGTATAGCTACAACGGTGACAAAACCAGAGCGTACTTTCTAAAGCAGCACGGCGGCCGCGTTTCGATGCGTACGAAACGCACAAAAAAGACCGTGCGCCGTACACTATACGCGCCTCATAATCATATCATGGTTTTGGCACTTAGAACCTCAGAATTTAATTTTTCTAAAGCAGTGTTTCTCAAACTGTGCATGGGTCACGATTCCTCCGAGGTTCACGCCAGATTCAGTTTGGAGTCGGCGAACTGTTCCGACAGGCTCTGCTCTGGTGAACAACTCCGGTTATTATATACATGCGTGTGTGCGCGTGAGCGTGTGTGCATGTGTGCATGTGTGTAGCATCGGATATAACATGTGTACGTAGCATCGCGAAAAGCTAGGTGGTTCAGTTGGTGCTAAAAGGGCGGGCGGACGTCCGATGCAGTATACGTTATATTCCTTGAGGGTCGCAGCGCAAAGAGTTAAAGAACCACTATACTAGCATCCAGAATTAATCCAGTTGCCACAGAATGCCTTCTTTTATTTCTTTTTTCACGGTATACGCTCTGCCCACGGCCTGTCCGCCGGATGTCCCCCAGACGCCACGCGCTTCGCATGCACGCCAACTACATACCTGTTGCGTCAGGCTCCTCATGCAGTGCATTCCGGGGCCGCGCCGGTCGTCGTACGACGGCGGAGGCTTCCAGTGGTCGTAGTTGGTCTGCAGAACGAACCATTTGTCCGCTGCGTCCGACAGCGTGTACACGTCCGCTTCGTCGCTGTTCCTATCCCGCGTGATGATGGCGCCCTGTCGAGAATGTGCGCGCGTATGAGTACAGACCCTTGCTGGAAGGGCGAACAGTGTATTCTTTGCGAAGAATAACAGTGGTTTCTGCGCTCTGGGATGTGACGACACGATCAAGGGTATGTCGAGAACTTATGAATTTCGAAGGGCAGGCGTTCGACGCAGCCAGCCAGCGCGATCCCGTTTTTCAAAAGCTTTAAGTAACGCCGGCCTCCTAGATGGCTTCACAGTCAGAGAATGCAGAAGCTTTGTGCTGTCTATAGATGTGATCAGGAGGTACGGCGCGCGGCGCCGCAATGAAGGCTGGACTATTGCGAGCGCATCTGGCAAGCCCAAACCTCACAGTTCAGAAAGTACGTGTGTTATGTTGCTCTTCGTTGCTTAAGTCGTATTTATTGTTTTATTAAGCGAGGAATGAAGCACGACAGGTCACAGCCTCAGCGGCTGCACATATAAGAAATGCGTGCAGTTTTAGAGCCATTGCGCTTATTCAACCAAGTCGGTGAGCTACAAGAAAAGCTAGGGGATTTGCGGAATTGGCCAATCACTTTATGCGCGCAAAATTCATGGATTTCAGGCCTCAGCTGACTAGGCTTTCTCAATGTTTGCAGTCTCCCAAAGCGATCACGGATACCTGCAGCCTCTAGTAGTGCCGAAGCTTCATTGCCACTGGGGGAGCCATATGCACTTCAGAATTGTTATCACAATTATCAATATCGCTATTACCAAAGCAATGAAACAGACGGAACAGGGACTTTTGCCCAATGTAGCGTTGCGTGCAATGTGCACATTACAGTGGGCTTGTCAATGGGCACCTGACATTCGATAATGTGGGGCAAAATGTGAAAAAGAATTAAAAGAAAATAGGCTGACAGCAGGAACTCACTTTTTTTTCCAGATCGCTACAGTTAAGTGGTCAGCTATACAGAAGTGGAACAGTGCTGCCGCGCACTCCACTTTAAGTCCGTCAACAGGCCCATTCGAAAACCACCAGGGCATTCAACCATGGTCATCTTACCTCGCCTGGTCTGGTGCCTCCTAAGATGAAGTAGACGGGGGCAATTAGCTTGGAAGTCGAAAGCATCGCCTTGGCCGTGTCGTAGCTGGTCTCGTTCTCCATCAGCTGTCTGGTGAGGAAGCCTACCCAATGCTGACTGTGGTCACCGAGGATCCATTCCAGCAGTCCTGCAAAGCACGCCCTCACGGTTTTGCATACATGTATATACGCCATGGTCGTCAGCTGCATGTCACCTACGTACCCGCATATGCCCGCTATTAGGTATACATTAGGGATAAACAGTCGTCCAACTGTGCATCTAGACCTAACGGTAGAATGACAAGTCGGGGGTCATTGGCTCAGTCAAAGAGAAACGGATGTTTCGCGATCCATGCATACATAAAATATGACTTCGTAAGATCTCTAATTGTGCACGTGCTGCTTAGTAATGGAACGTGTAATAAATGTCAGAGTTCGACACAGTTAACTGTTCGCATGGACAGTAAGTTCTTTACAACTCTGACCATTTTTACACGTTCGTAGGGCCATACTTGCGCACAGATTATTTGGGCACAAGAGGTATCCTCACGCAACCGCATAAACAAATCAATAAGCGACAATGTCCACGGCAGCATTACCATTCACGTCAGGTTCAAAATGAAGCAATGTTTTTCAGAGTACAGGAAGCTAGCTTTTCCTCATTTTGCGATAGTAAGCGAAACTCACCAATAAATCCTCCATTCAGATTGAACCGTTCGTTGACTGTCATCGAAAACGCACCCTGCAAACGTACAATAATAGGACATGTAGACTTTATTTAACTCGTGGACGCCGTAAGAGTCTGGTACAAGTCGGATAAGTTACACTTAGACCAATGTAACAGCTAACGATGAATCATGGCACGCAAAGAAAGAGTAACATTTAAGTTATTCGGTTTGAAAATTGCAGCGCAAGGCAGGTGCAAGCTGTGTACCTGCTTCACGCCGGTCAAGATACCCAAGTATCCCGCGAAGCTCACGGCTTTGAACACCGTCTTTTGGGACCTCTGGAAATCCAGCTTAATGACCGTCGGCCTCAACACTTCCGTCATGGCCCACGTGTGGTTTTGTGAGTCCCATCTGCAAAAGCAAGGGCGAGAACATTTACTACTCTTGAGATTAACTGACCTGAATAGCTTAAGTGCATCCGACGCGAGAATTTTTCAGTCCAGAAATAAGGTACTTGCCCAAGAAATAGTCCGAAATCCATATTTCGTGCGTGGTATATCTCACCTATAGCAGAGAGGAACAAACGTCTCAGAAAATCGCTTACAGGCGTGCTTGTTGAAATAAAAACACATGCGACAAAAAAAAAAAAATGGGGGGGGGGGGGGGGGGGGGGAGAAAAAGGCTTGCTTCATCACTTATTCAACTTCGAAGACCGGTTTGTCGCAACATATGGTCAGAGGCCACGTTACCATTTACGTCAATAGGGATACGCTCATTGGTTACAAGGACACCCGCACTAAATCGTATCGACATGTCGTTTTTTTTTTTTTTTTTTTTTTCAGAACTCATCCTCACTTCGTGTTAAAGTCCATAACGGCAGATTTTAGGAATATATTTAGCGAGGTCGAACTCACCGTTCGCATCTTGAGCAACAATGGACGTGCATACAGTGAAGAATTCGTAGAACACGTTGTACAGCACAACTTCGCCTTTGAAAGATGAGTAAAGCAGTTGTTAGTGGATTTCTCAAATTAAAAACATCGTGGTGCTACATTTAAGAGATGGAATGACGAACATCAATACCATGCTTACCTAAGGGCAAACCTGTTATTTCCGAAAGTGACTTCATCTCCTCGGTGAATTGCCAGGGCAAAGTACTGAGAAGCTTTGGCTGAACACAAAAAAGGGAAGAAGTTGAACGCGTACTTTATACGTGGTGTTAGTTTGTCCTAATCGCCCAGTTCGCGGTTCGTTTAGCCATTTTGGTAGAAAAAGATTTTACGATACCATTTCTGTGTCAATCAGCTTCAGGACTCTATCGCCCAGAACGTCCACAGTTAAATTCTTCAGAGCTTCATGCATTTTGTACACCTGAAATCGCATCACATGTCATTAAAAATTAGGTTATGGGGTTAAACTTTTCAAACTGTGCAACTCACTCTCTATTAGAATTGTCATTTCGACCACGTGAAGTTCTTCAACGTGTCTGTAAAGCACTGTATACACGAGTAATTTCGCATTCAGCACCCATCGAAATGCGGCCGAGAATCGAACCTGTGACATCTTGCTCAGATGTAACGCACTCGTGAAATCGCTCGCCAAAGACGGCGAATTTAAAAAAAAATAAATATATGAAAAATAAAAATCGAGGGATGAGTTGGCATGTACGACAGTTCGCAAGCTAAACACAAGCAAGGAATTAGTTGGCTAGCGATTTCCTTATTGGTGCAACCGCGCAACAGCACAAATAGTTTACCGTGACATTGATGGACACTTCAGCATTCCGCGACACCGCAATCAGATACTTCTTTTGCTGTTGTTGTTGAATAAAAACAGATCGCGGTACAACTTAAACGATCGCCGAGTGCACAAAAAAAAAATTCACCGATGATTACGATACTCCATAATGCGGAATTTAAGCGCAGCTCTATACATGTTTTCATTTCGCGATATATTGGCTGGCGCAGACAATCTAGCTGTCTCGTGCGGCACGTTGCAATCGGAGCGAAGTGTGGCGCGACTGCCTTGCTAATCTAGATATCGCGAGAGCCAGCCCGTGGGTGACGCGTGGGCGCGGTTCACAGCAGCCACCACCACAGACAGATCTCCACGACGACGCGTGCTACTCGGGCGCCATCTCGTAGGCATCCTCGCCGCACTAAGCTTTTTTTCACGCTTTCGCCACACCCTCCTCTTCCTCCGCTTTCCTCCTCGCGTCTTTCAGCCCCGCTTCGCTGCGCGTTCGCTTGCATGCTTCGCTTCGTTCGTTCACTCGTTACGAGTGACAACGTCGACGTTCGCCGCAAGAATGGGCACATAAGAGCCGTGCTCTGATAAAAACGATCCCCATATCAAGCTGTCACGTTGCTTACTCACTGAGTCCTTCAGAAGATGGATTACACACAACCAAACACCAGGCACAACCACACATGATAACGCAGTCACCGATTAAACCCCATGCACAAGTCAGTGACTGGCGCGGACAGTCACTGACTGTCCCGAGGAAATGTGAAAATCTGAGTTCTACGCCGCACAGTTTTTGCACCCGTTACTAATAATCTTACCCTAAAGACTGAAAAAAAAAAACGAAAACTGTGCACGAAAGCGAGCTCAAACTACACCTGTAATGAGGGAGGCCGTAGTTGAAAGTACGCGTACGTGTATTAATTCTATAGCCGCCTGATGTATGTACATCGAAGTGTCTGACACGAGAATTTGATAGCAGTGGCTACTGAAGTTTATTTCATACAGTTTTCGCGTGTTCGTGTTTTACTGGCCACAAAAAGTCGCCCTAAAAGAAAACTTCATTTGTCGGCATCAACGATTTGTCAAGGGACGAACCAGCACTGAGGATTCAAAAATGTTTACGATGCAGATCCAGACTCGGGCACTGTATAAGAATGTTACATGACAGAGTTGTGAGAAACTAAAAAAATTATTGGACTGGTCGTTTCAGAGCGTCGTTTCACAGCGGCAGTCGCGCTTCCTTATCGCCAATGGAGTCCCTGTGTGCCCGCAGTGAAGCTTCAATGAGCTTTGAAGCACCACCGGAGGGCTCTGAAACGACCACTCGAATATCACATAAGTGAATGGTTTTCGAAAGATTATACCTCTGTTTCTTTGGCTTTTGCGACTTCGACCCATCTTTCGCGCGGTGGCAAATCCAGGTTTATGACAAAGGATGGCACGACAGAGCTGCAATAGGCAAATGATATAGCTTAACGTGCCGGTGCACGGACTCGAGCGTTGCATGCTTGCACGTTGACACTTCGCTTATTGCTGTAGAGAGAAGAAAAAAGTAGTCAAAAGGCCGATCAGCAAAAAAAAAAAAAAAAAAAAAAAAAAACGCTTCGATGTGGTCAGCTTTGATATGTGACCAGAAAGCTTTTTACCCTTGATTTTACCCCCGATTGGATGCATAGTAACTTAAGCAACATGGACAAGACGGACCGCTTCATGGCGCCGTTTAGCCCAGCTTCATTTTGAACCGCCCTATTACTACGTCACGGGGGAGTTGCACTGCGAGCCACGCTTCGCAGTGCTGCGTGCGCCAGGTATTTCGGTTTACATGGCAGTTTTGAAATGTAGAAACACGGAACTAGACATTTTATGGCGATTCCCCTCAACTTTCCAATATAAGCATGCGTCGTAGTTTGTAACATGGAAGTTGCAGTTCAATTAATAGATAGGTTGCTTTGGTTTTTCTTGCAAATACTGTCCGCCTGTGCAGATAATTCATCGGTAGTGACGTATAATTGGAGTAACTTTTGTACGCTTTCCTTTTAAGCGCTCAAAGTAATTACTTTGCTATACGGTAAATCAATGTGTCCGGTGAAATCCATGCAGTAGGCACAAGGTAGCCGAATTACCTTGAACCTACTGAGTTTCACCGGACACATAGATTTACCGTATGGCCAGGAGCTTTTCCATACAGCAATACAGCACGGATAAAACTTACGGCTGCTATCGAGGGCTTAATTGTCGCATCCGACCCACGTGCACTTGCCGCAGAGTTCCAGATCGAATGCCACAAGATGTCAGACCGTTTATTTATCGGTTAAAATTTAATGGATGTAAATGTTTGTAAAATGGGAACGTACTCGCATATGCAAATGTAAGAATCTTCATGTCACTCCATGCACTTCGCTACACCTTATTCAAGAGAGTGTTACGTTTATTTATTTATTTCCTTCCTTCTATTGTAATAGGGGTTGTACAACTGCTTTGAAATGCTCTTGACACACACACACACACACACACACACACACATACACACACACACACACACATATATATATATATATATATATATATATATATATATATATATATATATATATAGAGAGAGAGAGAGAGATAGGCGTGTGTGTGGGGGGGGGGGGGGGGTTACAAACTTTACGACACATGTTTATATTGGAAAGTTGAAAGGACTCGCCATAAAATGTCTAGTTTCGTGTTTCTACCTTTCAAAACTGCCATGAAAGCCATGTTTAGATATCTTCGCCATTTGTTTCAAGAACGGCTAACATTTATCACCTACCTATTTAGTGGTTCCAAACCATGTTCACACTTGATGTTGTGCTGCAACAAACAAAACAAAAATCAGAGGCAGTAAACTTTGCACGAGCTGTGGACATAGTGATTTGCTGGACAATTTGCCCCTGTTGTGGCGAATCAGTTCTGCGGAAACCCACAAGATGGAGGAAGAAAGTTCACGAAAGGGAGAAACTGTCATCCACCCGGCTGTAGCACGAAGCTTAGTCGGTACTGCGTTAAAGCAGCGTTTCGGTTAGGACCAAAACACTGCTACTATAACGCAGCACTAAGTGCCGACTATAGGTGCCATAAATGCGTATGATATTAGAATGGAGTACCTTAATTCTCGATGTTGCTAAAAAACATGTTGTAATTCGGCAGATGTTCTGATATATATATAGAGTTACGCTGGTGTGTTGCAGTGACATTCACCGGATTGCCGAAGGGGCAATGTCGAAAATTTACGTGCATGTATTGCCTAGAGGCTACGAAATTTACCCAGTTCCCGATTTAGGGCCACTTTGAGTTCAGCTGATGGCTTCTGAATGTCTGATAAATCAACTGTAACCATTATAATAATATTCTCATGAGACCTGCATGTATGTGTATGTGTGCGCGCACGCGCCATAGATGTTTGTTTAGATAAAAACGTGGAGGCTCTCCTCATGCAGTAATTGCCATAGCGGCTTCAAGTAACGACTCAGCCTGGACAAATGTGCTCGTTCATTGTAACAAAAAGCTGACAACCCAAAAAATTATAATAATCTTCTTCAGTCGACATGCTAAACTGAACATATTGCTGCATTAGGATTCTGCATATTTATGCAGAATACTGCCCCCCCCCCCTCCCCCCGAGAAAGAGAGGAAAAAAAAAAAAAAAAAGAGCGCGCTGCAGGAAGTCAAAGGTAGGGTGGATCAAAGGCAACGATGGCGACGTTATCGCGTCGTGCACTCCTTGAACAATAGCCAATAAAATCTGCAGTTCTCGCTTTTTTTTTTCTTCTATTCTTTAAAGAGTTATCTAGCAGGACTCCAGGAGAAAGGAATGCAGATACTCCCCCTAGTTTTGTTCACGCCAAATCAAGTGCACAGCAAGGGCAGGCGCCATCCTGTCCATGTATTATTTTGCACATGAACAAGACATAGCCCATAGCAGCGCCGTATTCGGCTCCTAAAACTTGCCGCATGTGCGTCTTGTCAGACGGTAAAGACGAATTCGTAGCACTGACATTTCCGGTTAGTTTGCACACTCGTTCAAGGACTGTATACGCAGGGAGACTCCGTTGAAGATGTTGTGAAACGCTTTGACTTCACTCAGAAGGGTGGCAGTCTGGGCTAGCTGGTATTTCATATTCTAATGAAAGTAAAAGCGCAAAAGAAGACAGGGCAACAGGAAACATGGAGAGGCGCTTACTTCCAAATGAATTTAACGCAAAAAAAAAAAAAAAAACTATTTTATACGTGTTGCTAGAAAGTAGTATCACAAGGGACACAAAAGCACCACGTGTGGAAACAATATTTTCGCAAAACATGGGGCGTGAGCAAATTAACCCGAAAGCAGGAGCTCAAATAACAGACAATCAATTCAACGAACGCCTATATACTTCATTCCCACTTAACTCATTATAAACCACTAAGGGAGTCCTGTGTTCTCGTCCGGCTTATATGCTAACAATGTTGCCTGTTTTATCACAGCTGTGCAGCAGAACGTGTGATCACCAGAACAACGAAATCAAAGGATCCGTGAAGCTCACGGTGTATGTATACATCTGCTATACAGACGTTCGTTAGGCCTAACGCGCACAAATGCGCGCGGTGAATACTGGCGTAATCCTGCACCTTAAGTAATAGCCATAAGTATACTTATGGCTATTATTTACGGTGCAGGGTCATGCAGTGCACCCGTCGTTGTTCTCTGAATACATTTCACGCCTCGAATAAAACGATCGGATGTTCCATAGGTGAACCAAAGCTGCACTCGGCCGTTGGGCCGGCGAGGTCGATCCGCGTGCGCCTCTCATTCGGCACAAAAACGCGCCAATCCCCTCCCCTTCCCCCCCTACCCGAGAGAGCTGGGAGGCTGCCCTGCTCGGCTGCTCGACCTTGGAGGGCCAGAGAGCCCTCGTGGCCAGGGCACGCGCCGCTGCGGAAGCCACAGGGGTCCCGGACTAGGGACTCCTCCTAGAGTTTGTAAAGGGTCGGCCCTTAAGGCCGTCCCTATCTCTCACTTGTAAATACAGCAAATAAATGTTTTTCACCACCACCACCGCGAACCGGCGGAGCGAGCCAATGCAGCCTGGCGCATGCGCAGTGGTCGTCGAAGCCTTACCTTGCCGGCGTCGTTGGCGCTGACCAGACCGAGGACCGCAAGAAAGACCAGACGGAGGGGCGCCATCGCGGTTCGACACTGAACGGCTGAGCGAGCGGAGCCGCACTTGTTGCAAGCCAAGGCTCGTTAATCAGTGCAACCTTTTTGATAAGGTGTACACGCGCCCACGGAACTCTCCGTCTCGATACCGGCTATCACGCTGCCAGTGAAACCGCATCTGTTTTCTCTCGTGGCTCAACTGTCAGCGAAACAAAAGCTGGCGCGCGTGTCATATTGCTCGCGCGCACGAGCGACGAACAGCCGAAGTGGTCGCTTAATTTCAACTTGCAGTAATCCCAATATCATAGCCGTGCGGCGACGGTCGAGGCTTGCCACGATTTTTAACGCGTTGCCTCATCCAGCCAGCGGTCATTATTTGTATGCCGAATGACCTATACCTCCTTTCTAAGCTGCAACATGAAACGTTTTATAATGCATTTTTCGGGCGTCACGCAGCGTCAGCACGCCCAATGACCGTGTTGCATACGCCGTGATGTAGTCGTGGGTTGTAGTAGGTGGTTATATTAATCGAGTACTACCCGCCTTGGTGGCTTAGGTGTTGCGCTGCTAAACCTGAGGGGGCATGTGATCCAATCCTGGCCGCGGCGGCTGCATTTCGATGGGGGCGAAATGCAGAAACACCCGTGCACCGTGCATTGCGTGCACGTTGCAGAACCCCCCCTATGGAAGGTCAAAATTAATGCGGAGTCCGTGCCTCATAATCATGTCGCGATTTTGGCAAGTAAAACCCCAGAACATATATATTTAACTAATCCAGCTGCATAGACCATATCATGCGCATAAATGCCTTGGATAATAAGAACGTGAACATTTCGTCGCTGCAAATCTATTCCCAGTACGCCGGGCGCCGCCATGCCCACAATGCGCCGCAAGTTATCTAGTGAAGCGATCTAGTGAAGTTGCAGCAACTGCAACGGTGCGACCCGCCTTCATGAATGCAGTTGCGAAATTTACAAAGTTATACACTTGGACGGGTATTATATATAGCTTATGCGGTAATCACTTTTCTCCTGTCCATGCCATAAATTTATGTCCCGAGAAGAGAAAGGTTGAAATGAGAAGCCCTTTAACTGCATTGCTTGTAAGAATGCTCCTATAGACCCACGCGGAAAAAAATCCTATAATAACCGATATAAGGCAGCAACGCGGAGGAACACGGTGCACGTCAACCCAAAAGCAGATTTTTTTAAAGCGAAGCTTTACATGTCTAGGCAATGGTGTAAGATAGGGTCTAGGGGAAAACGCCTGTGTACAGAAAATTATAATCAGCATTGCAGTAGCGTACCCAGGACCTCTGCCAGGGGGGGGGGTGACAGTTTGCCAATACCATCTAAATAGCACTAATTTCAATTTCTTCACGGGAAATGGTAAAAAAATGCGCTTTCTGTGAGTGTGCAGACGATTGCGCGTCTTACATCTTAGTTGCAGTACTCAAATACGCAAGGAAAGAAAAGGGGTTAAACAAAAGAGGGGGGGTTACAACCCCCGTTACAACTTACCTACTACTAATTTTGTGTGGCCTAGCTCAATTAACCACACACTGCAAGCAAACCATGACATGTGCCAGCGCCTAGTGGATAAAAAGTTCTACCTCGCTCTGCTAATTAAGTCCTTTCGACTCAGATACCGCCTTATTAATCCCTCTGCTCTGCCCACGGAGCACTACACGCAAAATTACAGTACCTTAGCAACGTCCTTGCAGTACTAGCCACCCAAAACATATACTGCTGCATCTCAATCTGCATTGGTGACCCACAGATGGACTATTTCAGTAACCAAGTAGAAAGCACATTTCAATTATGCTTAGTACCTTTTATCAAGTCTGTGCAAATTCATTGTCCAAAGCTACATCGAGGTTTGCTTACGTCCTGGTATCACACCAGCACAATGGTTGTCAACACTGCATAACTGTCATACCCCAGAACTTTGTGGTATGCACAACCGCACTAATGTCAATGGTTTTGCACCACCCTCAGCTAACTAAAAGTACAGTCTCTTGTCACAGGGAACATGCCAACATGTGGCATTTGTTTTGCAGGCCTCCATTGCCAAGACTTGAAAATGCCAGTGCCAGCTCTACCACTATAAAGTCATGTTGGAAACCAGGACACTTCCACACTAGCCACAGAGAAAATTTTTTACATTCTCTGCTCATGTGTTCCCTTAAGCAGCGCTGGAAGCCCATCACACCAAAAATCAACAGGCACAGAGCTCGATGCTTGCAAAAATACTGAGGCCCAAGAAGAGCCAGCCAATTTCAAGGCACCTCACCGACAGCAAGAGCGCCCAAGAAAAACAAGTGTGAAACGGTTGCAACTGCCTTTTATTGGAATTAACATGAAACATTGTTACAAATCATTTCCATTTAACTGCTTTCCAAAAATAGTACAAGTAAATGCAATATAACCGAGCATCTCGGACGCATGGTTCAGCAAATGCCCAGACAATAGTGTCTTGAACGCTCACGCGAGCCATGCAACCGAGACAAGAAAAAACTGCTTTGTACCAACATATATATGTATATATACTTCAACTTGCTTTTTTTCTTCTCCATCACCTCCACTTATGTAATGAACAGCCATGTAGGCACAAAGCCAGCGCGAAAATCTCAACAAGATCCAGCTTGGATGGCAAAAAAATGGCTGCTCTTTTTTTTTATTTCGTCACCTCCTATCCTCTCCTGCTTAGCATGGTAACGTACTTGCTGTCTGCAAGCTTAGGTGAACTGCACATCTATTTTTTTTTTTGTTTTTACCACTTTTAACTTCTTGCCATTGTAAAACAGCACCAAAAATATATCAGTGCTCGTGTAAAATACATAAACATTAAACGTCTCAAAAGTGTAAACCACGGAAACATCATGGGGGATTGAAAAGAGGGAGAAAAAATAACTTTTTTTTTTTTCACTTTTCGTCGACACTTTTCTCAACACTTCAGAGAACTACCACATGACATCACTTGCAACAAGGATGGCCCAAGGAATTTGGTCTACTTTTGGCTTTTACAATGAGAGAGAGTGAGAGATAACACAATCTTTTCTGCCTTGAAGTGGTGCAGTAGGGGTCGGGTGAATTCGAGGAATGAGAGAAAAAAGGTGTATATATAGTATACATATATATTTGTTTAACGCCCGGAAGCACTGGAAACGCTAGCAATGAGAAGTCACACCTTCCCCTCGATATCTGCACGCACTGCTGCACTGGGCATGCCGCTAAAGATGTCTGCCACATAGGATTAGCAGCTCATCAGACGCTTTGCCTGCCACTAGGATACCTTTGAAGGTGCCAACAAGATATATCCACACCCTGTGCAATCAAACCACACTGTAAAACCTTATGCCAAAATAGGCGTTTCTGTCATGTCACGCACCATTTGTGGCCATGATTCTCTGGTGCATTTCTTTCGAGGCAGTGCTACGAGCTGCTTTTCTCAGAGCAACTCTACAAGTGCAGTCTTCGTCAAGAAAGTGCATAACACTTTCACGTGACCAAAACACTTGCCGAGTCGCATAATAGAACTCTTAAAGCCCATCAGGCATGCTCAATGCTTCACGTTGTAGTCAAGTGTGTCACTGTACAAAACATGAAACATGCCAGACGAACTACAGGACTGCAATGGCAAGCTTCAACTGCAACCTTCACGCACGTGAAGTAACCTACATGCTTCTGATCAAACACTAAAGACTGCACGCTGCAGCAACAGCCCTAGTGGAACGAAGAGCACCCTAGAATCATGGCAACGACAGCCGACAAACACACCAACTTCAGCATAATGCCTCTCGCAGTGCGGCCGAACGAGGCAGCTACAGCTGCAACAATGCCCAGGTGGCCTTGTCTTCAACGTCGCATGCCAACTACACGAGACTCGCCTCTCCCATTGCAAAAGCCAGGACAAGTCTCCCCGACTGCAAGAACCAGGAACGGGAAGCAAAAGGGAAACCCGGTCACGGCAGCGTCTGAAACTGTGCAGGTGCGAATCGAAGCAGTTTATGGCCTGAAAAAGCGACTGCTCTGGGGGCCTCGCTGTGTAGTGTCTAGCAAACCTCTTTATTGCTCTAGGATTATTCGAGTGTTCGGTGGTGCTTGTCCTTGGCAAAGCGGGCAATGCCACACCGCAAAGGGAGACTCGGAGAAATGGGGATAGGGCGGGGAGAGACAGGGGAGTGCCACAACAGCAGCAAGCAAGACTGGGCCCCTGGAATACTGACTGAGCTCTTACAGCAAAACCGCGGCGGCCAACCACTGTTGCAAGCACATGCCATAGGCAAAATAACATTTTTGCATAGATTAAGAGTGGAAAAAGAAAACGCAAAAAATAGGCTCTCTTCCTACACACACACACACACACACACACATGGCTTGTTCACTGCGTGGTTGACTCGGACACACCTGACATATCTGCTTTCTGCTAGACAAGGAGAACCCGACGGCAAACAAGGGGTGTAGTGCATGTGTGGAGCTACTGAGGTAAAAGGCAGTAAAAACAAACAAAAACAAAAGGAAAAGGGGGGGGGGGGGGGTCAGCACGGTGGTTACTCATTCTCTCTTTCCGATCCTTAAATCTCACTCATGCAGTCTTCGATACTAAGTTTGTGTAAGCTTCATTTCACACTGTCTCAATATAAATGGACTAGTCTGGTAGTACAAGCTGCAGAAACAGCCTAAGCAGTAAACAAGTCATAAAAGAAAAAAAAAATATATATATATGCATACATATATCTCGTGAAGAGTGGGTAAGGGGTGGACTGAAGAAAATGTGCAAGGAGAGAGGAAATTCATATTGACGATCTTCAAACCGTTTTTCTTTTTTTCTTTCCAATGTTGTGGCAAGTTGATTGAGGAGATAACAGATATACGCTGCCAATAAAAGAGCAATGGTGTGCATAGTTGATGAGTCGTGGCAATCGCAGTGAACAACAGCAAGTGAGGAAAATGAAAGCTGCACGAGCTAGTCTTTGCTCAATATTAACAGAAAGGCACTAGCAGATATGGTGCAATAGCGTACGAGATGACCTTGTGAAGGTTAAGAACAGTAAACATTGCGAAGCAGTGCAGTAAACCGTAAGCTACTTGCCAAGAAAGATTATGCAAAAAAAAAAGTATGGTTTGTAAAAGTATCAACAAGGGAAAGGGGAAAACAAATAAAAGGCCTTGTCTCATCAACCCCATCAAGTAGATGAGAGGCATGTTCTATGTACTCCACAAACAGCTCTCTCTTCACTGAAAGACACAAAAATAAAACAGAATATTAAGGACCCTGCGAGAACAAACATTGGAAGAAATACTGCCCTTTCCCCAGAAAACAATCCCCATTGGGTAATGTATAATATACAATAGTATAATATTCATATTGTATAATAATAATATTGGCAGACTACGTGCAAATAAAGGCTTGTCAGTTGGGGAAATGCCTGTCCCCGACAATTTCAGAAATAAAAATGAGTGTCACAGTCTTGTCACAGTGATTTGTAAAATAAGCCGATAAAAAAAAAAAAAAAAAAAAAAACGTATCACCACACATGCGCACAAAGACATATTGCAAAAACAAACCCCTACAACTCGCAAGCTTACCAAAAAAAAAAGTTAAAAAAGACACAAGTGAGAAAGAAATATCTTGTAAATGTGAGAAGTCCTATTATGCTTCACTTTGTTCCTCTGAAGTTGATACCTGACACGAGACTTTTTCTTTCTTTTTTTTTTTTTGTTACCGATTGAATGCTTCTGAAGCACTACATAGCAATTCATTGCTGCAAGCACACAGGTGCATGACACACTCCAATGTTTGGGGCATTTTTGGCAAGAGACAAAAATGCCAAAGGAAACGCAATGCACCCAAAACAGCTGGTGCCCCCACATGGTAAGACACTCACCAAACCTCTATGCATATCAATAAAGCACTCTACGGAAAAGCACTTTTCAAAGCGAGGTTCACATGCTTATACAGGCACTAACAAGGTTTTAATAGCCATAAAATACCTCAATTAAATATAAGGTCAAAGAAAAGAGCAAACAAGGAAAAAAAAGTGATGATAATAAACCAGCAAAGCCAAAGGATCAGCTTCCAAAAGGAAAGCAGGGTACACTTCTTTCAAACTGTCAACACCTTTCTAATAAGCTCACACAGAAAAAAAAAAAAAAAAAACAGCACACAAGTGCTCAAGATTCTGACTAGATGCATGTAAATGTATGCACACATGGATGCCTTGCAAAAACTTGCAAAAGAAAAACAAGAAAGGCACAGAAGAGAGAAAAGGCAAGGGCTTTTTAAAGGAAAGAAAAAGAATGTTATAAAAATGAACACTGTGTAATATGGGTTTTGCCGCCACATGTTGCTGGGAAAAAAAGCATTGTACTGCCTCTCAATAAAAGACAAAGAAGTTAGTTGTTTTTTTTTTTTGTCTCATCACTGAAGGTGAGACTCCTCAAAACGAAGACGAAGGGTAGGGCACCACAAGTTATTCATAAAGGAGGGGGTTGTATAAGATCCGGTAAAAGAAGGCAATTTCATCTTTCAACAGTTTAAAGAAAAATATATAGAGCGCCTAAAAAGTGGCTGCCATGGAATGTTGGTGAAAGCGCTCGCTCTTGGCTGCTGCTTGCTGCTGTCCCATCCCTCCACAATATTGCTGGCAACACACATGCGATGCGCGGCTTTGCTAGAGTGCAAAGCGACAACACAGCAGCGCGTATACTCAAGCGCCACACGGGAGTAGAACACGTGGCAGCAAACTCTCCATCACTGTTAATAATAACATGGTAAGTATATGTGTGTATATATATATATATATATGTGTGTGTACGTAACATCAGGCACGCTAGAGATGCAAATGCACTGTGAATGAAGAAGAAAATGGCAATGAAAAACTGAGGACAGAAAGAAAAAAAAAAAAAAAAAGAGAGAACGCTCTAAAGGTAAATTGTCCTTTCTTCTCAGAATGTACACTCAACAAATAAAGAAAAAGGAAACGATTGCAGGCAACACACTACACAAGTCAGATGAAAGGACACATAAAGACAAGCTAATTGTAAAATCTTACGAAACAAAGCAGAATCTGGAGAAACCTACACAATGCTGTTTGCAAAGTTGGCAAACATATGACGGGATGCATGGGGCAAGAACAAAAAGCAGGAAACAAAATGTATAATAACGACAACTGCACTTCTGCTCCTATCCAACCAGCATGAAGCCCATGCCGCATAGCTGCATGACATCAAAATTAAGATGTAAATTGAGGTACATGTAGAAAATGTGTACACACCAGGCAATGTGTGTGTAATTTAACTGTGCAATGAGAACGAGCTGGAGTAAGCACAAATTAGGACGGGAAGGTGGCTAAAAGGACGATATTGGCGAGGAGGTTGCAAAGAAGTTGAAAAAAAAAAAAAGAAAAAAAAAGTGCACAGCTAAGGAATGAAAGTGAGCAGCAAAATTCAGCTTGCCCAACAAAACCTATGTGACTACCGACATCTTTTTTTTTTTTCTTTAGGTGGAGGAAAAACCAAATGCATTGGTGTTAACCGAGAAAGGTGCCAAATGCACCCACCACACTTCGTACAGGTTGCACAAACAGTGCAAGAAAAAAAATTATAGAGGAAAACCTCTGCAGACACACAAGTCAATGAAGCCCCAAGTAATGCAGCACGAGACAAAGTGCCCTCATGAAAAAAAGAAGGAAAATAAAGCACAACAAGCTTGTCAAGTGGACAAAAAAAAAAAAAAAAAACAGGAACTTTTGGCTGCAAGTATTCTTTTTTCCCCCTCTCTTTGCTCTCTTCACTGCGAAATGCAGTGCATACTGCAGCCCACGCAACAGCCCCACCTCCGAAGCAAGTGCACACACCTCCTCCTCCTCCTTCCCACTACTCCCTTGGCTCGAGGAAGCAGCAGCCAGGCTCAGCTATAACATGTTACTGTAAAAAACACCATTCTACACTATACGACTGACCTGGGACACCGATCGCACAATTATCTGCCTGCATGCAGTTGGCAGGCACCTCTCTAAAACCAAACAAACAAGAATAAGAAGAAAAAAACAAAACGGAGAAAGGAGGGATGATGACCATAACTATAACAGCCACACAAACAAAGGCGTGAAACAAAAAACAGAACAGACGCGAGTAAAAAGATAACAAAGAAGCTGCTCACTACCATGGTAGTTTTTCTTGAAAGCAGGAACAGCCTCTGGAGTGTCAGCAGTTTGAAAGATGGTAGAGAGGGTGTAGGTGGGTGGGTGGGAGGTAAGTCAGGACTGGGCGTGAGAAGACACAAGAGCCGCTTGAGCATCTTTTTTTTTTTTTTTTTTTCCGTTCTATTAGCTCTCGAGAGTGCAGCACAGAGGGGAAACGGGGGAGGATATGGAAGTAGTTGGTAGAAGGATGTGAGTGCTCACGCTGAGAGGAGTTGATAAAGAGCGGGAAGATTGTGTGACAAATCTCCTTCAACGACGATGACAACGTTGCTGCAGTGGCGGCTGTTGCTGCTGCTTGTATGTAAATACAGTTTCAGCCGTTTACACTTTTGTGATATACCTGCGAGTACTGGTACATAGTGCAACACATACTGTCTTTTTTTTTTCTTCTTTTTTCTTTCACTTCAGAACAGAGCTGGGAGTGAACCCACATGGCACATTTCGCTATGTATATACTATATATATATATATGTATAAAAAAACCACTAAATCATAGTAAAAGGACTAGGCACGAGGGTATATATATGTTGTGTGTATACATATATATATTATGTATATATATTCATATGATTCTCCTAGACGGTCGGTGTCTTCGAATGGTTGACGCTAAACCTGAGAATACCTAGCAGGAACCAAAAAGAAGCCCAATCTGTAACTAATATTTTTTAGCTGTAAATGTTATACATAAGGGACTGGTGTAATTACAAATATTATAGAAAACAGCTGTTATGTGCAAGATTACACAGAAAAAAATTGTTATATCTTTTTTTTCTTTCTTTAGAAAAATAAACAGTAAAAAAAAAAAAAAAGAGTCACGTCGGCAGCAATAAAGTTGGATGCTGACTGAAGGGGGCACATAAAACCACCACTGCAAATATAGCGAAAATGCAAGAATGTAAATGCCGAGCACAGAAGGCTTCTAAACTGCCAATTTGGTGCCAGCAGACTTGCACATAGCTGCTATTATGTTGAGAGACCAGCCATGTTATAAACATGCGTTTTCATTTTTACACGCTAAGTAGACGGCTATCCAGAAGACTAACAGGAGCACAAAACAAGCTCCTAGCTAAGGCAGGGAATGTCGCGCCTCAACATGGCGACGCGCATTGAAAAATCGAGAAAAAAAAATTTTCAGAATGAGAAGAAACAAATGTTTGTACTGGAATAGCTTACAAGACTGTAATGCTTGATTACACTCGCAAGAACAACTGGCCAGAAGAAATACTTCCAAGTAAAAAATGGAAAAAAAAGATTGAACCTTAAAGATGAGATTACAGGCCAGACAAGGGACTGTTTTCGAAGAGTTCATTGAAGAAAAAATAAATGAAATGTTAACACTTAACTACACAGCAAAAAACATTTGAAGAATATCACAGTTAGCAATTTGTGTGTCTTCTCAAGCTCGTGTGCGAAACTAAGTGGCCGGGAAAGGTGAGCAGCAGTGAAGAACACGGCGCTACAACACAACACCGCCCAAGCACTCGCTCGCTCTTCAGAAATGGACAGGAACAGCAGTGGGGGAACAAGGGGGATGCATGAGAGAAACGATGCTAAATGGTGTGAACAGCAAGGCATTATTACTTTGTGTCTTTGGGAGCCTAGCTAATAATCGTTAACGCACAGAGGATGCAGACAAAGACAGGAGAGCAACCGAAGAAAGTGGTAAAATTTTAAAAAGATGACGTGCAATGGGCAACACAAAATGCAGAGCGAGGAAGTGTCACAAAATAGACTAACCTGGGGGGAAAAAAAGGAGAGAGAGAGAGATAACAGTTAATTTATGGCTACTAACCGCCCACAGCACCCAAAGAAGTTGGGAGTGCCAAAAGCCACATCACTAGCAATGACAGTGAGCTATGCACTGTGCTTGTGTGCCTTGGAAACTGTGCTCATGTGAAGCCCTTCTTAGGAAGAGTAACAATGCCCAGTAACAGTTCCAAGGAGCTTCTGCTTTAAAATTTGCGAGAGGAAAAAAAAGGGGAGTCAGAGGAAGTGCGAGAATCAACCAAGCAATATCAAGGCAGGTGGGGATAGGGCTATACAAAAACAGCAATAAATGAGGCAGTGAAGCTAACAAGCAAAAATCACGATAAGGCACCTAATGAAATGAGGGACAACAACGTGATGGTGGAAAACGCCGAGTGATCAACCGAAGACAGTGAGCCAGGGGAGCAGGCCTCCTCCTTGGTGCCGCCAAACAGAGCCGACACGTGTGCATCAAAAGGATGCCGGAGGAGGTCAGGAGGAGAGGGCGAGTGTGCAGCAAGGGCAAGGAGCACATGGGAGGCTGCCCAGTGGTAACAAGGGTCAAAAAAAAAAAAAAAAAAAGCAGCCAGCCGAAAACACGCTGCGTCGGAGGTGGGGCACTCCCATCAACCCTTCAGACAATGTAAAGAGTGTTGAGCACAAGCACATGGTGGTTGTTCTTTGCCAATGTGACCACATAGCCCTCTGAGGTGATCTTGAGACCACAGCAGCGGCTCACTTTCACGTAGGGGCACTCAAACTCAGACAGCAGCAGGCCGTCGCGTGAGAAGACCACAACATGAAAACGATTGCCATGGCTGTCCCCCACAAGCACGTCACCCGCGTCGCTGATGTCGATACCGTTGGGGAAGTTGGTCATGCCGTCACAGCCAATCTTGCGGATATAGTGACCTTCATCATTGAACACTATGACACAGTGGCCCTGAAAAAGAAAAAGGCATGTAAGTGGGTGCACAGTAGCAGACAGATTTTCTAGACCTCGCGGGGACTGAAAAATAGTGCGAAAAACTCGTTCCGACAAAAACACTTATTAGAGACACTTAAAAACACCTCTAATAATGCCCTGCCTCATACTACAATTGGAGGCTATCAGATTTGCTTGGACTTGCGCAAGAGTGTCATTGTATCTGTACACAGCAGACAAGAGTTGGCGATATCCACCAACGGAGTTTGCCATGGAGATTGAAGAAATGAGCCCCGTTTCTTCGCACCACTCGGTTCTCACGAAAGCACAGGAAGGACATGGCATCCATCACATGCGAGCCGCACAAACACACACAAAGATGTGACGTCTCCAAGACACACCTGCTCAGTGGACACACAATATACAAAACAGCAGCCGAAACTTTAAAAGAAAACAGATCCCGCATAGTGGTTATGATGATAGTGCTGACCGAAAAAAAAGAAGAAAAGAAAAAGTGCCATCCCCTGTAGCATTTTGTCAGCCAAGTAAGAGCAGGCATCCTCCAAGATGGGAGGATGCCAAGCGCTACAGTGTACTAGAAGGCAACAACAATTATGGGGTTTTACGTGCCAAAACCACGATCTGATATGAGGCACGCCGCAGTAGGGGACTCTGGAATAATTTTGACCACCTGGGGTTCTTTAACGTGCACCTAAACTTAATTACACGGGTGTTTTCGCATTTCGCCCCCACCGAAATGTGGCCTCAGTGGCCGGGAATTGATCCCGCAACCCTGTGCTTAGCAGCCCAACACCACAGCAACTAAGGAACCACGGCGAGTCTTTGCAGTGGGCTCAAAGCAGGGCACGGGCTGATGTGTTGCATGTTGCCTGCCCAGAGGGGGCGCGGCAAGACGTTCCTCCTGAAGCTTCGCGAACCGAGACACGGCGACTTCTGAGCGGGCGGCGTCACATTTATCATTTCACTTATAAGTAAACTGCTGGTTTCTGCATGGCTGGCCGCGGCGGCCGCAGTGCAGAAATCCCAGCTGCGGCGGCCGCATTTCGATGGGGGCGAAATGCAAGAAATGCCCGTGTGCTTGCGTTGTAGTACCCCAGGTGGTCAATTAATCCGGAGCCCTTCACTACAGTGTGCCTCATAATGAGAACTGGTTTTGGCACGTAAAACCCCAGAAAGAAGAAGGCTTGTGCTCTGCCGACCGGGCAATTATTTGTAGGGTAACTCGACACTTCAGCAGGAATAAAAAATGTTGCAGTTTCCCCCAAAAGGCGAAGCATCGATTGCGATGGCAAATTAGTAGACAACTATACGAACTAAGGATACTAGTTTTATCGGCCGTATAAACTTGTAAACACTCGCTTACCAACTCAATTACCAAGCACGGTGTAACGTGTTCACAGGTAACATGAACACATCTCGCTCGATGACCGTGGAAACTTGCTGTCAGAATGCTGGATTAATCGCGGCAGCAGCAGCGAGCGAATTGACCTTCGCGCTGTATCTCACTTCAGCGCGAACTAAATGCTGAAAGCACAGTGCATACGAAGCTACCGGCACTAGGCACACTTCATCAACATCACACATCGTTTTGACGATGAGGCCCGCGAGGGCGTGCACTTTGCATATGTCGCAGATTGCTTTCAAGATATGGCACCCGTGTGGCCGAGCCATATCTGGTCGCTTGTTGCAACGCGTTGGTCACTTGCTTGTTGCAATGTACAAGCTTGCTGCACCGCTAAATTTACGTGACTGCCACATTCAAGCGCAACGTAAGATGCAGGAACATTACAGATTTTCGAGTTTTAGATTAGGGTGACACAAGCGCTAGGGGGCCCCTACGCTTGCGTCCCCCCAATTTAAAACTCTCTATTGGCGACATATCAAGGGGAACTGCATGAAAGTCAATGGGATTTAGGTCGGGACCGCGAAAATGCGACATAGCAGCCGGGAAAGCGCAGCAGCGAGGAACGTATCGACAGGGTTCCACTGTTAGGAATTTTTTATGCTAAAAATAAATTCATTTTTGCTTGATTTTGCATATGTTCTGATGATACAAATTTTGGGTGATACAAATATTTCCCTTGACCCCGCAAGATTCATATCACCGGATTTTACTGTATATGAATAAAACCTTGAAGCTTCTGTGCAGGCAGGCCTTTACAATGCTTAACCAAAGCATTTCAAAACATCAAACATTCAAAGAAATAGAAAGGAAGGGGACAATGTGCAAGATATTTTTGTCTTAGTTAAGCTGCTGATGCAGTGACAGAACAGTGCCAATAAGCATGGCAATGATAAAACCCACCTTGAAATCACAGATGTAGTACTCTCGGCCACTGATGGCAATGTCCGAGGGCTCCCTCATGTACTCGCTGCAGTCAAACCAGAGCAGAAGCTCGCCTGCTTCTGAAATGACGAAGACAGTCGGCGAAACGCTGTCCACAGCAACAATCTTATTCTCAGAAGTGATGGCCAGGCCTGCTACAATGTCGATGTAACGAATTGCAATCTTCTTGATAAAGTGGCCACCCTTGGTGAAGATCTGCATACGTGACCGCTCGTTCCCTCGATCGCAAATGACATACTTGCCGCTGCTCTTGATAACAGCCACCTATGCAAGGACAAAGGCGTTCAGACCTCATTACACAGCAGGACACCCAAGCCACCCACAGCATAGAGGCAGCATTCAGCTTTAAAATTTTCTAACCACCTATTATTTTATTGAAAATCCTAATGTTATGTCCTCTAGTCAACAAAGTTACTTGTAAATTCAACTGTTTCGTAGTAAGAATTCTGTACATCATTCAGCAAGACATTCTACGAAGATGTAAAAAGCAAGCACAGTCCACACCCATTACAATGGATCTGCATACTACTACAGTAAAACCTCGTTAATTCGGATTTCACAGGACTAAAACAAATGTCCGAATTAACCGAATGTCGAATTATCGAGGGTATCAAGAAAACAATAAACAAATGCTTACTACGTCAACACGCTTCTATTTACTGAACGAATAAGCAAATCCCGTTTCTATTTTGCACAAAAGCAGTGTGGACGCTGCAATGCTAGTCATCTCGTGACTGATTAGCGCTAGCAGCGGCGAAGGCCATGCAACTCCCCTCACAACGGGGCTGCATCATCCTGATTACAGTGTAGACCGCTTATAACGCAAGTCGCCGGAGTCGCGAATATCTGCACTATAAACGGTACCTATAACCAAAACAACGATTTTCAAGCCCTGCACGTACGCAAAACATGTAGACCAAGCATGTAGACGCTTTGTACTATCGCGCGCACATGGCGATTACGTTTTCGCCAGTGAGCTGGCAAAAACATTATCGCGATGTAGCCGGTGCTATTCAAGTTCGACAGCTTCGCACCAAGTCAAAACGAAACAACTGTTTGCCGCAACCACTGCGGAAAAAAACGCGACCGCTATCGACGCGATTATGAACGGCGACATTGCGGTGCTGAAGGCAGGCACCCGATGCATGCACCGAGTCCGGAGGAATTAACTACTATTCGCTGCAACAACTGCAGTCGAAACTGCGGTCGCTATCTATGCGATTATCGATGGCGACTACGCAGTTTTTTAGGTACGCGGCCGACGCACGTACCAAGTAAAAACGAAACTACTGTTTACCTCAACCGCTGCGGAAAAAACCGCGGCCGCTATCGACACGATAGTGGACGACGACTACGCAGTTACGAAAGCCCGCGGCCAACGCGGTGTTATGTGCGGTGGTAAACGCAAGAATACAGGCTTAGACACTAATAGGCTCGAAGTGTTCCGGCGTTGCTGTCATTCATGTACGATTTCAACTGATGGCTGTGGCGATGCGGACTCCGCCGCTTCGTTTCGGTTGGAAGCCAGCGCCGTTCTTGCTCTTTTGAGTCGCACATTTGCGGCGCTCCTCGCTCACCGAGCTCCGAAAGTAGTCCGAATTAACCGATGTGCGGCCAAATAAGTCCGAATTAACGAGTTTGATTGCACTGAATAATGCATACGCCGGCCGGCAGCACGCACCGCGTTGAGAAGTGTGCTCGCTGCCGCCCTAGTCGGCGAAATTTTCCCACGGAAGCCGCATTATAACCGGTATTTCGTCTCATGCGGCTGCACTGCGGACAGTATGCGTATACATGAGTTCTATGGGAGGGTAAACGGGAGTCGGGAAAGGCCGCGTTGTAGCCAGTTCTGCACTATGAACGGTTACGTTATAAGTGGTCTATACTGTATTTATTCGGCAGCGTCGCCAGGTTGCCACGTATCGCGATGTTGACCGTGCTCTTCATCCTTGAAAGCTTTGCACTCAGTTGCCGCAACTGCTGCGGATGAAACTGCGGCCGCTGTCGACGCGACCATGGACAACGACCTTGCGGTTCTGAAGGCGTGCGGTCAACGCACGAACCGAGTCAAAACGAAACTATTGTATGTGTGACGAACCGCACAGGGACGGTGCGGTGCAGTAGTAGTGAAGGAGGAAGAAGACGTTCGCACGACCGCCATGTCTCCTGCATTACACTAGTCGACAGGATTTACCGTGCCCTACATCATGACATCCAAGAAAGCCATCAACATCCCGAAGTACTCTGGAGCACCCGAGCACGTCTCCTTTGACAAGTGGATCCGGCTCTTCGAGGTGAAGACTGCGGCTGCTACATGGAAAGAGCGAGACAAGCTGTGCAATTTCTCCGATTACCTTGAAGGTGAGGCCTTCCGATGGTACCTTACCGAGGTTTTTGACACTGATGCATCTTGGGAGACCTTCACTCAATGCATGACGCAACGCTTTACAAGCACCGTCGCGGATCCTTTCCGTCAGTTCATTGTCAACTAAAACCGGGCCAGAGCCTGAAGGACTACTACAATGAAAAAATGTGTCTGGGACGCCTTGTCGACCTAAGGGCCGTGCACCTTATATCAGGGCTCATCGACGGCCTTCCCGCCGATATGGAGATTGCTCTTGCTGGGCTTAACCCGTCTACACCAGCGACGTGGCTTTCAGCTGCGCAGCGAGTAGAGTCAATTATTCAGCGAGTTAAATCACAGCGCGTTCTACCAGGTCGAAACACGCAGATCAATGCAGCAAGCGGCAGCGCCCATCAGCGTCCACCTAATACGCGGATACCCGCGTCCGAATGCGGACACTGCGCAATGCATGGTTTGCCCAGACAGATGCACTGGTACAATGAATGTCCACGACGCGCAAGCATTTCCGCCCTCACTACCAACCAGGGAAACGAGGAGGGCGACCCTAAGCTCTGTTAATTCAATTTGATGCACTCATTAACGGGTACCCTGTCAGCGCTACTCTTGATACGGGAGCCACGATTACCTGTATCAGCGAAGCAGTGTTGGCGGCTCTTCACCTACAAATAATGAGAGATTCACGCATCAATGTTCAACAAGTTACATCATCTACAAACTTTGGGTCGCGTCAATCTAAAGATACAGATCGGAAAAACCACAAAGGAAATTCAGCCACATGTTCTACAAGGCATGAAGAGCAACCTACTTCTTGGCTTGGACAGTGCCTGCCTCTTTAACTTGTCTCCGGATCTTGATACCCTCACTCTACGCCAAGGGAGTGACATCCTCCACCCTCGCCCACAAAACCATTCCACGGCTAACATGGACGCTTGTTTGCAGGAAGTTGAAGTTCGTGATTTTGTGCATCTAAATGAAACCCGGAGGATGGCACTGAAGCAGCTTGTCCATAAGTACGAGGACATTTTTTGCAAATCACAGACTGACATTGGGTGCATCACTAGCGAAACACATCACATTCCTCTCACCAACAATGTTCCCACCCGCAGGGCTCCCTATCGATGCTCAGAAGCCGATAGCGTCGAAATGGACAGACAAATCAACGACCCTTTCACGCAAGGCGTTATAAGACTATCTACGTCACCGTACGCTGCGCCGGCACTTCTGGCCGAGAAAAAAGGAAAAGGACACACGCGTCTCTGCATAGATTACCGCAAGCTAAACGCAGTGACGGTTCCCAACTATCAACGCATCCCTCGCATCGACGACATTCTTGACTCTCTCGGGAAATCGACATACTTTTCGACATTAGACATAACATCAGGTTACTGGCACGTGAAGATGCATCTGGGAGACATCCCGAAAACGGCCTTTGTCACACGTACCGGTCACTACGAATGGCTTGTCATGCCTTTTGGTCTCCGAACGCTCCAGCTACTTTTGAACCGGCTGTCAAGTCCATCTTGACTAAACACCAATTGACGCACGACACGAACTACTTCGATGACATTGTCGTCTATTCTGACACGTTCCCAGACCATTTGAAGCATCTAGATGCGGTTCTAAATGCTTTTAGAAGCGAATGCTTTAAACTGGAATTTAAGAAATGTCAGTTCGCACAAACTTCCATTGAGTACCTGGGACACAGGGTTTCAAATGACACAGTCACTCCGAAACAAAGCAACGTGGAGGCAATCCTGTGGTTTCCCACGCCATCATGCCCTAAAGAGTTACAGCGTTTTCTCGGCACCGTCAATGTTTACCCTCGGTACATCGCCCACTTCAGTGAAATTGCTCATCCATTGACACGCCTACTCAGCAAAGACACCACCTGGAACAGAGACCCTGACTGTGAACTGGCTTTCACTCAGCTTAAAAAATGTGTAATGGAAGAACCCATCCTTGCTATCTACGATGCCACCAAACCTTGTGTGCTCTACTGCGATGCGTCTAACAAAGGTATTGGCGCCGTCATGAAGCAGGCTGATGATGAAGGTCGAGAGCATCCAGATGCATACCATTCTCGCACGCTGCTAAAGCATGAAATCAATTACGCCATCACAGAACTTGAATGTTTAGCAATTATTGATGCCATAGATAAATGGCATTGTTATCTACATGGAAAACCTTTCACTGTGATCACCGATCACGCGGCGTTGCAATGGCTTTAAGAACATCAAAAATCCTCGAGGCCGTCTGTTCCGATGGTCCTTAAAGCTCTCCATGTACGACGTAAACATTGTGGGAATGCGCGACTCTCGCGCGTCTCCTGTGGTCCGGCTTCACCGCACGGCGGAGGCGGTCGTAGTGGTTGCGGCGCGTTGCGAGAGATGGCGCGAGTGTCGCGATGCTAACGCCACCGAACGGCAGGGTGACTTGGGAGAAAAAGGTCGAAGGCGCTCTCTTTTTGGCTTGGGGTCGGCGACCAACACGCACGAACACTTCGCGCGTACGCCGGCCCGCTTCGCGCGACCGTCGCGCGAGGCTAAGAGCAGGACACCGGTATGGACGAACACGGATCGTTCGAGCGTGCCACCGTTCGCGTGACTGCTGTACACGTGAACGACTAGGCGATGGTGTCATAGCATGGGGCTAACGTATTCGCTCGCTATCGGGTCGCGGTGAGTCGGACTTCCTTGATTTGTCGCGCGCCCGTGTGAATGTTCTACTGGTTGTAATTTGGCTAGTGTGCATTAGTGTATGAAATACTGTGTTGTCGTCCCTTTGTCCCAAGAGCATGTGTGAGACCCTACATCTGGCTGCCCAACGTGGACCTCTTGGGGCATCAAACGATAATTTTACAGTTTTGCTCGGTTCGAGATGTTTCAACCGAAGCGTAGTCCTAGCGTGGATTTTGATCGCTAGTGTCGGCGGTGTGCTTTCTTGAGCGAGGCGACGGTTGCTGTAGCGTGTTTGAACTTTTCAACATGCTAAGCCATTTCGCGAGTGTTTTGTTGAAGTACTGTATACTCGTCGGTACGAGAGCCACGTGGTCTGCATCCTGGGAGAGCGAGGCCTAGCGCCCGCGGAGCGGTGGCAAGCCTGAAGCGAGTGAGTACGGAAGCCTCGTGGGTGGTCCGAATTTTTTATGTAAATAGCTTCTTCTATCTCTTTGACTTCGGAAGTCGCGGCTCAGGGAGCCGGGTGGCCGCGGGCCACGGGTGCCTTCTACGGGCTGACTGGTATTGCGGTCCGGCACCGGGCGCTCCTACACAGTCTGGGACGGTGGGCGCCGCCAACTCGGATGCTGTGTGCACCGAGCGGGGTAGCACCACCTCAAAGAGCTAACGTCTTCTCGCGGCTGCCTGTTGTGCCCATTTTGGGTGATGTTTTTTTTTTGATGCCGGTTGTTGTCAGTCAGGGTAGCGACGCATTAGGCCTAAGGCTTTACAAAGCCGCCTGTCGCACGTTGAGGGACACAACCTGGTCGACCGTGGTGTTGAGGTGTCGCACATTGCTTCCCTCATTAGTTCGCCTCGCATGAATTGAAATTACTCGTTCGACTCAAGAAAGCAAGCTTTGTTCACGTGAACTTAGCATCTGAAATGCCACCCGAAATTTTTGCTAGCCGAATTGAACATCGTACCACGTGGGCGATGCCTGGGCCGAATTCCTCTCCCTTGCACTACTTAAGTGTTTGTCGAGTGCGTTGTGTGTATGCAGCGTGAGCGGAGTCACCCCTGGTTTGCTGTCACCTGCACATCGTCTGCGCTGCTGCCCCGGCCTACGAACGAGCTACCCCAGGCGATGCAGATGCCTATGGCCAGTTCGGCGCAGCGATTTTGGCGGCCACCTGTGTCCGGCTCGTTACCCTCAGCGGCTGGGAAAAGAGCCGGCAGTCACCAACGGCTACAGCGGCTCTCGCCGGCAGGGCACGAGCAACGCTTGCTCGTGCCGACTTCTGCGTCGCCGTTTCCGGAGTCCTGTGCTAGAGTAGTGCCATCGAATCTGCAGAGCTGATGCTGTGATTAACGGAAGCCAGGGGTGAACCCCCGAGACAATGTCGGCTCGCATGTTATAGAAAACGTGTGGACATTTCCTCGGCGACGCCACTGTCGCATGTACTAGCTTTTGCTCGCGACGCGCGCGTTGATAGACCTTGTGACATGTTTCGCCGGAGTATGTGTAGTGATTTAAGGTTGAAGGGATGTGGGGATGCGCGACTCTCGCGCGTCTCCTGTGGTCCGGCTTCACCGCACGGCGGAGGCGGTCGTAGTGGTTGCGGCGCGTTGCGAGAGATGGCGCGAGTGTCGCGATGCTAACGCCACTGAACGGCGGGGTGACTTGGAAGAAAAAGGTCGAAGGCGCTCTCTCTTTGGCTTGGGGTCGGCGACCAACACGCACGAACACTTCGCGCGTGCGCCGGCCCGCTTCGCACGACCGTCGCGCGAGGCTAAGAGCAGGACACCGGTATGGACGAACACGGATCGTTCGAGCGTGCCACCGTTCGCGTGACTGTACACGTGAACGACTACAGTAGCCGACCGATTTTCCGGACTTCGCGGGGACCGAAAAATAGTCCGAAAAATCGAGCAGTCCGAAAAACCAAACAGCCCGAAAAACTCTCCCCCTTCCCTCCCCCCCCCCCCCCCCCGAGAGAAAAAAATAGAGGCTTAGAGCGGCTTAAGAAAAATGTCGCAGTTTCGCCCAAAAGGCGGAGCATCGATTGCGATAGCAAATTAACAGACAGCGATACGAAGTAAGGATGTTAGTTTTATCGGCCGTATAAAGTTGTAAATATGCGCTTCCTAACTAAATAAGCACGGTGTCACGCGCGCACAGGTTACATGAACACATCTCGCTCGATGACCGCGGGCAAATTGACCTTCGCGCTGTCTATTCGCTCGCTTTAACGCGAAAGCCGAAAAAAAAAAGAAAGAAAAAAAAACGGCGCATATGAAGCTACTGGCACTTGGCGCACGCCCTTTGTACCCATCGCAGATCGCGGGCGCACACTTCGGCCACATAGCAGATCGCTTTCAAGATACGGTGCCTGCGCGGCAGCTCCGTCGACAGCAGCCCCAAGAGCTGAATGCAACTCCCCACCGTCTCCGCCGCCTTCTTCCCGTGCCCCGTGAGCGAACGAAGTCCGCGCGCGCCTCCGGTCGCCTGCCTCTCTCGCGTGTTTGCGGTTGCCGGCTGACCCTCGCAAGCTTTCACCCGCACACAGCGTACCGTGCAACCGAAACTTAAAAAAAAAAAAAAAAAAAAAAAGAAGAAGAAACCCGGATTCCGCTTAAGTGATATGACGTTAGTGCCGAGCTGACCCCCCCCCCCCCCCCCCCCAAAAAAAAGCAAGTCCCGCTTTTTGGAACGTTTTGTCGGCCAACGAAGAGCGGGCATGACCTCGGAGATGAGAGGATAGTGTGAGTGTGCTAATCTTGAAGGCTACACAGGGGGGCACTGGAAGCCAAGGCCGGCCAAGCCAGCGGAAAATCCAACATGGCGGCCTCCAAGCTCGGGTAGCGTGGCTCGGAGCGAGCGATTTAGTCCGGAAAATCGAACATTGGCACCTAGATTCGTCCGAAAAATCGGTCGCGAAAATGCATTAGCTCTATGGGAATCCTGCCAGTACATTTATGAAGTCCGGAATATCCAACAAGTCCGAATTTTTGGAGTCCGAAAAATCCGTCGGCTACTGTAGGCGATGGTGTCATAGCATGGGGCTAATGTATTCGCTCGCTATCGGGTCGCGGTGAGTCCGACTTCCTTGATTTGTCGCGCGCCCGTGTGAATGTTCTATTGATTGTAATTCGGCTAGTGTGCATTAGTGTATGAAAGGTGCAATAAATGCCCTTTTGATTGTTTGCACTACTGTGTTGTCGTCCCTTTGTCCCAAGAGCATGTGTGAGACCCCACATCATCAAGCACCAAAAGGGCATTAACAACATCGAAGCCGATGCACTGTCTAGAAACCCCATTATTCAGCTCCTATCTGCTGAACAACTGCGAGAGCCCCACCACGACAAACCACCTTGCAAGCATACCATTGAGAATGGAATGACCATAGTGACACGCAGAGGGATTCGAAAAGTCTACGTTCCTTTTGCTCTCCGGTCTTCTCTTCTTCGGAAGGCTCATGACGCTTTCGGTCATGTCGGAGTAAAGAAGACATTGCGACTTCTCTCTCCACAATATTATTGGCCTGACATCGTCACCGACGTTTCTGAATACGTTCCGACACTGCGATACTTGCCAGTGCTGCAAGAAGACGAAAACCAAACGTTTTGGTTCCTTAGAGTCATTACTACCCACGGAGCAACCGTTTGATCTTCTGGCCATGGACACTATCGGAGGTTTTGCCAACTACGGGTCCTCCAAAAGATTCATTCACTTGGCCAATGACCACGCCACCCGTTACGTGTGTGCTTTTGCACACAGAAATGAGACCTGTGACGCCTATATTACCTGCCTGAAGAGTCTTTTCATTGCTGGAAAGCCTCAGAAGTTCCTTTCCGACCGTGGCACAGGATTCACCGCTGACAAATTCAAGCAATTCCTCAAACATAACATTCATCAGCTTTACACAAGCTCACAACGCCCACAGTGTGATGGCTTAAATTGGCGCACTAATCAGTCCATAATCACTCGCCTTCGCTGCAAGATCAACGACGAACCCCGAAAACCATGGATGCGTCTCCTCTCTGACGTCGATGAGTACAACAAAACACCCCACGAGGTCACGGGCTACCCACCCTGCTTCCTTATGTACGGCACACCATCCTACCCCAAGCTCCTCTCCAACGTTACCGAGAGCCTGCAGGAAGCTCCCGCAAATGCGGTCCGCAATTCCCTGGCATAAAAACAAGCTCATATACGACAAGAAATTTCTTCCCTCAGAGCTTCAAGTGGGGGACTGTGTTCTATACGAGACACCCTGGCACCCCAACCGCAGTAAACTCAGTACAATAATGGAAGGACCGTATACGATCATACGCAAAATCTCTGCTGTAAACTACGAGATCGACCGCAGCGTGGCCCCACTCGGTCGCCAGACTGACATCGTACATGTGGGGAGATTAAGACGATATCATCCGTCCCTACACCTACGACTTTCTCGGGGGGAGGGAGAAGCGTGTGACGAACCGCACAGGGACGGTGCGGTGCAGTAGTGGTGAAGGAGGAAGAAGATGCTCCCAATAAACAGAGCTTCGCACGACCGCCATGTCTCCTGCGTTACATATGCGCGACCGCTAACGACGCAATCGTGGATGGCGACTAAGCAGTTGTGAAGGTACGCGCTGGACGAGTCAAAGCGGAACTACTGCCGCTATCGACGCGATCATGGATGGCGACTACGCAGTCATGATGGCCCGCGGCCAATGCTGTGCTATGCGCGGCGGTAAACGCTAGAATAAAGGCTTTATATGAACAAATAGGCACGAAGCGTTCCAGTTTTGCTGTCATTCATGTACGATCAGACGACTATGGCGATGCGGACTCCGTCGCTTCGTTTTGATTGGACGTAGCGCCGTTGTTGCTTTTTTGCATCTCACATTCGCCGCTCCGAAAGTTGTCCCAATGAACCGATGTGCAGCCAAGTGTGTCTGTATTAACGAGAGTTTGATTGCATTGAATAAGCATACACCAGCCAGGACCAGAGGATCAGTCCTAATTGTCCAATTTTCTGAATTAACGAGGGTCAAATTAACGAGGTTTTACTATACATACTTGCAGATATAACAGACCATTCTGCTCACTTAATCCGGTCTATCTGCAACAAATTTTGTTTTTAGCGGACCCAGCTATAATGGACAAATTCTTTTGTCAAGTTTGTCTAGACGGTATAAATACAATTTACTTTGCTGTGGCAATGCTTGCATGCAGCAGTGCACTACACTGAACTACAGTAAAACCTCGATAATTCAAAGGTCGCCGGACCACGAAAATTCTTCGAAGTAAGCGGATTTTCGAATTAACCGAAATGATTAAAAAAAAAAGAAAACAAGCAAGAACTTGCCGCAAAAAGTAACCATCTTTATTTTCCATGTCCGAGAAAGATTACTCGAAGTAATCATTGATGCGGGATTACTTGGCGCGGTAGTTCGCCGCCCCTAGTGCCATGCTCTCCAGCTGGCTCACAGCACGTAGCATACAAATATCACCCGCACTGCACTCAACAAAGTTGCGAACGATGTTCACGGAATCGATAACTGCCGCGAAAGCGGGCATGGGGGTGTTTGACTTCAAAAATTTGGACTTGATGGATATACCGGACTTCAAAAATGCACCGTCGGGGTTCCCATTGAGTTCATGCATTTTCGCACCCAATTTTTCGGACGAATTGAGACCCCAAAGGTCGATTTCCCAGACTAAATATCACTCTTTCCGAGCCACACTACCCAATCTTGGAGGCCGCCATGTTGGATTTTGCACTGGCTTGGATTCCAGTGGCTCACTGTATACCCTCCACGATTGGAAGGCACGCGCTATCAATAGAAAGCTCGCGCCATCCTCCCGTCTCGGAGGCCATGGCCGCTCTTCCTTGGCTGATATAACGCTCCAGAGTACTGCACTTTTTCTTTTTATTTTCTAGTATATGCGCTCTGCACTATCCTTTTAACCATTTGTTGTGGTATGTTTTTTTATTGCCGTGCGCCCGCCGTATGTGCGAGTGACAGTGCACGGGGGACGCGCGCTTTCATGGAGAGCGAACGCACGGCGGAGCGTAAACGCGATTTCCTCCCTCGCGCGAAAGGCCATTGGGGGGGGGGGGGGACTTCTATTCTTCTAACAACTGCGTACTTAGCGCCGTAGCGGGTTCTCGCGCGCACCGTATCTTGAAAGCGATCTCCAGACGGCCCTGACCCATGCGCTGTGCTTTCACCGCTCAGTTTCCGTTGAAGCGATAGACCGCACGAACCTTCGCTCGCTGCTGCGGCGGCTGCGCTCGTGCGCGCTGACTCCACGCTTGTTAATTCAGCAATTTTTTTTTATCTCTAAAGTTTCGGTTACTATTTTGAACGCGGCGTGTACATTGAGCAGGTATCTCGGAGACCCATGTCTCAGTGATCGGCGCCACCTCCTGTGCCTTCGAAGCTTGTTTCTTGGATCTCCATGGCGAACTCCGTTGGCAGAGATCGCCAACGCGGTGACGTTCGTGTCGACTGTACACGGAGACAACGTCACTGCTGCGCAAATCCAAGGAAGTCGATCCCCTCCAAGCGTAGTATGAGGCAGGGCATTATTACAGTTTTTTTTTTAAGCCGCACTAATAATTTTCTTTGCCTAACGAGTTTTTCGAACTATTTTTCAGTCCCCACGAGCTCGGAAAATTGGTTGGCGACTCTACGGAGTGCCCCAACCTAACCGCCGCACATTGCTACCAGCCGGAAACTTCGAATTATCCGAATAGAGCCACGTGAGCCATTCAAATTATCCGGTTGAATTTGCATTGAGAATGACGGGACCGCTCATTCTTCAAATTAACCGAAATTTCGAATTAACCGAGTTCGAATTATCGAGGTTTTACTGTACTTCCTAGTCACTTGGGGAATGTACAAAAATGTACTTTTTATTTTTATTTTTAAGGATGAACACACTAGTGCCAAGCTTTCCATAACGGTGTGCGTTGCGGAATACATTGCTAGCCAATGCAAGTGGCTTACACCACTGAAGTGTAGAAAGTGCCGCTAGGCCTAATCCGCTATGAGACTCCATAGCATACGACACTTCAAAAACCACCACTGTTGATCGCAAAATGCATCGTTTTGAAAACGCATTTTTCATCGCATCAACTGGCACAGAAAAAGACTATGGCACTGCCATTCGCAATGTCTAGACTCTAAGCGCGTATGCGATCAAGCCGTCTTGTATGCAGTGCAGCGGCAGCTGAATGTGGGCTTGAATTGAACTTGTTTTGTATCACAGTTCTCATTTGTGCTACAGGTTTGACAGTGGTTGTCGCTTTTTGCGAAAGATTATATTAAGCCATGGTTTATTCTACCGACTGTTGTGTTGAATGAAAAACAAAGTGTAGCTGATTTTTGTGTCACCAGCAGCAACATGCTAGGGCCGGGTGGCTGGCACGGTGAGAATCCAGCCGACCAGTTACCCCCCGTTGTGATGGCTGTTAAGCTTGCCGTTGTGCAGGTGATTATATACTCTAGTGCAGGGAAACTGTTACATTTCCACAACCAGCGTCCGCAAAACAGTAGACAGCAAAACACCATGCCGCGTGGTTGTACGTTTACTAACTGTGTAAACCCGTTTATTTAGTATTTGCTTTAATTTTGATGTTTTCATTGTTTTTGTGCTTGCCTTCAGTTAGGACAGCGGTCAATGCGACATTACACCATTTTGCAACATACCGCAGCCATAATTTTGAACACAACAGACTTCAGACAGAACGGACCTTTCTCTTGCTGGATTACAGTTCGTTGCAACTAGTGTCAACTGTACTTCCCTTGCTAACAGATAAGAGTTCCAAAAATAATACTAAAAGCAGCACCTTTCGGGGATACCACAGCTGTCCTTCCTCCTTTCCAGCCACTCCAAAGGTGTACTTAAACTCCCCAGACTTGTCAAACACCTGGATGCGATGATTGTTGGTGTCGGCCACTATAATCTCTTCATCTAGGCCCAAGCAGAAGCCATGGGGTGAGCTGAACTGGCCCTTGCTCGGGCCCAATTGGCCAAATTTGCACCTGTTCGTTAAAAGAAGCCATAGAACATCATTATAACACCAGTCACAACTTCCCTTTCAAGCTATAGCACGCACTGCAGAACCTTCAATTTAGGTGCACGAGTCACACCTAAACAAAAAGTGAATTTGAAAATTTGGCTCAAAGCAAAGCCCTCAAAGTAAGCTCTGCACACTCAAAATGGAGAACTTCATGTTCCAACTCAACCAACAAGCTCCCAGACTGTTCTGTAGGCCTACAGGGTTCCAATAGCTGCTAGCATCCAGTTGGACCTTTTTCCAATTCAGCTATGTGCATGCACCCTGGCTTCCAGCTGCAGCCAAGCTGCACTGCCATTACCACATGGCAGGTGTGTAAAGTGAGTGCGGGATCTCTTGCATGATCCACGGCAATCTTCTGAGCTTGAGGGTCTGAACAAAATAATTTTGCTCGTGTTCTGGGGAAAAAAAGTGGTTAAGGAAACACTTTAGCAGTTCTGTTGGAAAGACTTCAAAATGTTTTGTCAATGAAAACGACTCCTTGAACCAACACTAGAGCGTTTGTGACAGGCCTCCGACGGGGTTGCGACTTGCTGTGCTAACGCAACCCTGCAACAGTGGTGAAATGTTGGAATATCTGCCTTATATGGTACAGTATAGACCAATTATAACGTAACCGCTTATAGTGCAGGACCGGATATAATGCGGTTTTTTCAGGCTACCGTTAATTTTCCCATAGCACTCCATGTATACACGTATTGCTTATAGTGCAGTTGCGGGAAACGAAATATAGGTTACAGTGCGGCTGCCTGGGAGTACGGAAGTCAGCGGAGACGGCGAACGCGCCCCTCAAACTGGCGCCCCAAGGAGTGCGAGCAAGAAAGAGACGAAGTGGAGGAGAATGGCACGTGGTGCGAACGAACAGCCAGTGAGGCTGAAAGCATAATCTTGAGTGCGAGTCGTGAAATATCACGGCGTGCATAGCGAGCGAGGGCCACAAAACTGCCAACGCTCACTTCACGATAACGGCAGCAAACAAAATTTCAGGGAGCAGGTGGCGCAGGCACGGCACGCAGGAAGGGCGCAAGCGGAGACCGTGGAATGTGAGGGAGGAGGGGGGGCAGGGAAGCAGATTTCGCCTCGGCAACTCCGCTGCTTCGGTGGCTCCCCTTGCCCTCCCTCGTAGCTCCCTGAGATTCGACTGTCACCATGCGCGCCCACCACCGTTCCAGCCGGCCCGGCGCCAGCTCCCCGAAGTTTCGTTTTCTGCCGTTATCGGGAAGGGGGCGTTTGCCGGCGTGGGCAGTTTCGTTGGCCGGCCTGGGACAGTGCCACTGCTTCCCTCTGCGCCGTAGCCGCAGCGTGCAAGGTCAACACGTGACTAGAAAGTAGAGAAAGCATAAAGGAGAAAGAAGGGTTCACTGCCATTTTTTACGCGTGGCTACGGTAGCGTGGCTGAGACATCGGCACATACACTCATCTTCCGGTGCAACGCCGAATCGGTGACCTTGCCATTTGAGAGAGGGTGAAATTTCTGCTGTGTTTTTTTTCTTCCTTTTTTATGTTTTGTTCGCGTGCGACATTGAGGGGTCTTTTCTAAGCTTTTACCCATGGCGGTGACAGAGCAATGCCGGTCAGAGGCGCCGCGGCGTGAATTATTTCGAATTAACGAGATTCAACTGTAAATTGAATCCAAACGTTCTAGCCGCATTCCTCGACTGTCTCATACGCGTGGCTGCTCGGTGCACACATTTTGCATATGTGCGGGCCTTGAAAATTGCTGCTTTGGTTATAGTGCGTACGGTACCGCTTATAGTGCGGACATTCGCGACTCCGGCGACTTACGTTATAAGTGGTCTACACTGTAGTAGGTTTGAATCCTGGTGACGTGGAAAACACACTGGTTATTTCCTCATGGGTAGAGATGCACTATGATCTGGCCGACCTGGCGTTTGGTTGTTTATATGGGTTCTCATCTTGATAGGGGGCCTTCGGAGATCTGCTAAGGCCTCTGGGCACCCCTTGTCCCACCACCACTTTGGTGAAATAGCTGAGCATCTACCATTGCTGTGGGAGGCAGACGAGTACTGCCATCGAGTACCTACCGGTACAATATGTGCAAGCGCACTCCCGGCCAGGTGCACAGTAACTATGGGAGTTGGCGGCATGAGATCGCCAGACTGCTTTTTTTCAAGTCTTATGCTTCATTTGTCTTGGTTTTTGCATAGCCAGCAAAGGGGGGCCTAAATGAACCTCTCCCAAGCAACGCACTTCTGGAAAGCCGGACGCTGGGACAGAGGGGGCTTGTACCCGTCTTATGAACCGGTGGGTGTTCGGCAGTGGGGATCGAACCACGCACCCTCCGCAGCCTAGCCGGGCATCCTAACCGGCATGGAATGTTGTACATGTAGTACTGATGGGGCGCACATGATTAAGTTACTAAAAATAAGCCATGTTACTAGTGAGCCATCACGTGATTCTTGCTGAATGAGGCAAGCCTGCGTTCTGGTAACAGCGTGGCACCAGTGCTGTAAACACTAATCGCACTTGCTGCCTTAAGACTAATTTGGCAGTCTCGGCACTGTTTAATTCTACTGGTGTGTGTATCACAGAGTTTTAACCATTGGCTGACGAAAGCGTTACTGCATGCATCGTGAAAATAGCCGCATGGTTACGCGAGGCCAAACAAAAAGGGGAATGCTGCGACACAGTCCCACTGGAATGCATTTCATGAGACCAAAGCTACACACTCACTGTGTCACATTATACTGCAATAATTTTTTATGTCACATTTGGCATGTTGCCCCTGCGTTAGTAAAATAAAAAGTTGTTATTGCCACATGTGAGCCAATACGGGCGCGCTAGAGCGCAAATAATGAGAAGCTACTTTAACAACACCAAGCAAGAGAGAGAGAAAAAAAAGGAGAGGAAGAAGAAGGGACTTCGCCAGAAACTGCTTAGTCAAACGCTACCACTGTGTAAAGGCAAAAAGGGACAGGAGTGTTCGCGTCTTGGCCGTCAGATTTAGTTCAAGTGGCGGCCACTAGAGGGTTCCCTTACTGGAAAAAGGTCAATTCTATGCGTAAATGTCCCTCCCTCTCATCTTTTCGTTTACAATGCAATGCTAAAAATCGATCACTTTCACCCACCCTTCACAGTGACAACTGTGTCACTTTTGTTTTTAGAGCCAAGTTAATGCACTTGGGAAGGACATGTACATAGAGTGATCTGACTTTCAGAACATTCTCAACTTTTTTTTTTTTTCCAGTGTGATAACCTTTGTGTAACCTTTCAAATAGGTTTTTGCGAGTGCTTACACTAAGGGGTTTTCAGCTGTGCCACTGTACTACACATTGCTCAAGGACAAGTGTACTGAAGTTCCTCTGCATTTCTTAAAAGCTGGCTGGGTTACTTTTGCCCAAAATATTTGCAAATCCTTTGTCTTGACATATTCACTCACATTGTTCCCTTACAAGACTGCACTTGTTTTACTTTGTTTTAGACTACAGACGGGAAAAAAGGAAAGCAACTGAAAGGATGGGGCTCATGCTCAGCAGCATTTGAGAACAAAGGCAGCAGCAAGTCACACAAAGTTAACAAAGCATGCACAATAAGTGCTTCAGATGGTTTGCAATGGTTATTGTATTTTTGTGCATATTACATGCCCCCCCCCCCCCCCCCCTCCCGGTAACCTGCATTCGTAATTGCAGCCCTTAGAAACGGGGGAGGCTTGCGTAAACCTGCACAAATAACTGCATACATCATTCAAGCCCACATAAAATCGACCCCACACTAATGTTAGGGCAGAGTAAACAAGAAAATAATCTTTTGTATGAAATCAGAGATCACATGGAATTCTGTTTAGGAAAGGCCGTAGCAAAGAGAACACAGGACTGTCCAAGGCAACATAGCCCCCTCACCCCACAACCAATTTCACCTTGGACAGCACGTTTTTATTTACCTCTGTAGTATAAACAGCGATTGCCACTTTCCCTGTTTTTCTCTCCTGAAGCACAGTGCAGTTCACTGAAGTGTGGAGCACATTGACATGCCAATTTTGCCTCAAATTTGGGCTCCACGGTAAGACAAAATCTGCCACCAGTTACAGCTTCAGGCATTGGACATTGCAATGCAGCCCAAGGCAAAAATTATGTGTAACCTGTACAATACGTATTATTCTAAATTTATGGTGCAGGTTATTTGTGCTGTAGCACAGCACATCTTCACAGACACATGCATGTTCCAATGCATCTGTTTGTTTTCTTATCACAGCCTCAACTTTAGCTGAACGGTTAGGTTAACAGGAGACATTTCATGTAACAGCACTGTGTTTGCACACCAAGTGTATAAAACAAAATGGGACGCACACAAGTGACAGGTACCTTATCTGCATCGTGTTCAACTTCGTACTGGCACTACGTGGAGGAGGCACGTACCCAGATTGCACAGACAGTGACGGAGACACTGTAAGGAAAGAACTCGTCAACAAAACAATCTACAATGCTCATTTCCTGCTTAAGACCCTCACGAGTCAATTCATTAGTAGTAGGTCCCCAATGACAGTTTTTAAGGAATTCAGGTACTGCATTAATTTTAAGAAGCTTTATAGCCCACTGGCTTTTCCCCCCCACTAAGGTCGAGGAGCTGTGCAAAACTTGGATGTGAAGTTCACAAATAGTCATGTGTTGCAACCATTCTTTTTTGCCCTTTCAGAACTGTGGCAAAGGCAGGCAAAGCTTGTCAAAAGTGTCGAAGTGCCACATGAGTAAAAGCTGTCATCTACTTGAAGAAGGCTGTACAGAACTCCACTAATATGCTCCTTGTTGATACATTTTACTAAAAGTCGCAATGCTGCCAAAGCCAGCTGACAATGATGCTAACACTTTGGTATAAAATATTTACATACGCCACAGGGATGGAAGCGGCCAAGTAAGTTTTGGAGCAGCTGTGGGAGCAGCAAATTTGGAACTTTGGAGCAGGTTTGGAGCAGTAAATACTCATTTGAGAGCAGATTGATAAAGCTCAACATGAGTGAAATACAGGCATATGAAGAAAAGGTGTTCCTTATTTGACTTTGCAGAACACTATTAGGTTACAGCAGATCAGTTCTGCAGAAGCCAGCAAGGCGAGCAATATTCATGATGGGGAAAAATTGTCATCCACCTGACAGTGTAGCATGAAGCTACAAAGGAAACCTATTGTGCCAACTAAATGTGACCAAGAAAAAAATAACCGCAGGCTTTCCCTGAACAACGTCCACTCTATGTTGATAGGCTTGTGTTAATGTTTGTAGAGTTTCTTTTTTGTTTTACATCGTAAAGAAGCGACTAATATTTAATTTTAATGAATATTTAATTTTAATCAATATTTATTACTGTACTTATTCGATAAGGTGCCAATCCAGAGGTTGTGGAATACCGTCGAGAAATGACCGATAAGAGCATATGTGGTGACGTAGGTCTTGTGTGTGTGTGTGTTTTTTTTCAGACAAAAGAAAAGAAACAAACGAGAGAAAGCCTGCATACTTTTTTTTTTAATCCACGTGCGAACGAGTCCCCGTAGTAGTAATATAAAGGGTCTCAGAGGTAAACGTCATCAGTGCATTGTGTATATTACGAACGTGCAAACCTGAGCCACTGTAACGGTTCTCTTTCCGTCTTTCCGAACCGTTACAAGATTGCGCTACTTCACGTTTGTTAGGGGCTGAAGATGCGTGCCATGAACTGCTGACGCAGCAAGAAAAACGCACGGCCACTCATTTCCAGTACCCCCCCTTTTAAAAGGGCTGCGTCAAGATTGATGCAATACTTGGTGTGCAGGTGCAGAAGTGTTTTCATGGATTTTAATTTCACAAGCTTTCTTTCTCGAATCCTAGGCTGATTTAAACGCTGTTATCAGTGATTTGTCAACGTCATCAACGTTTTCAATGAGATCTCATCGATTAGGTAAACTTATAAATTTAGCTAATTAAACAATTCGTGCATAATGAATGAGAAATAGTCACAGAGGCCACCGTGAGCAACATGCATCCAGGTACAGTGAATGCCATTCGCGTAGTGCCCCGAGGTAATTTTTAATCCTAAGCGACCTTCAGTTAAGATAGCAGAATACCACAGAATAAATGTGAAGTGATGTACTGGTCAGTGCACGCCAGTATTTCACATCGGTTGCCGAGAAAAAGTTTTAAGATATTTTTTTTTTCACACAATAAAGGGATCAAAATGTTCACTGCCTTTCCGGTGTCGTCGGCCAATATTTTGAACAAGCTCAATTATTCAGGCTTATTTGCGGTTCTGCCACAGGCGCCATAAAGCCAGTGTAAAACGGCAACCGATATTTAGTGCGGCGAACAATGGTTTATTAAATTTTTTTTACTCACTCTGCACAAGTCGCGTCGTGAACATCATTGCTGCGAATTCAATTTTGGAGGTTTGTGGTTTCGCCGAACGTTTACTTACGACCGCAATTTGGCCGCAAAGGTTGACTAAATATGAAACTTTACATCCTTGGCTTGTGTTCTGCGGCAGCAAAAGCCTAATTTTGTGTGGTGTGGCCGGGCAGAAAATAATGTCGACTGAAAACAAATTTTAGTGATGTTTGAGGCTGCCACTGGATATTTGTGACGAACAAGTTTCATGAAAGCAAGCAGGTCGCTTGTCGGCATGTCGCACTATCATCACAGTAACCAGACTTGGTGCACGTGCGAAATAGATTCAGAACGTCACATGCATGGTGTTCGCCCAGTAATCGACGCAGATGTACCAATAGGGCAAAAAATTGAGTACTAAAATGCATAACGAAACTGATGAGTAGAGACAGGATTTTAGGCAAATGCCTTTTTTCTTCTTGCCCTTCTATCGCCCCACTTTAATATATGAGCACGAATTAGAGGTTAAGAAGGGCTTTTATAGCGTTTTTATAGTGCCTATAAATGCCTATTTTACCGTTTGTGCTTAAATGCCTATAAATGCCCATTTTCAACATCGGCGCCTATATGAACACTATTTAGCCTCAAGTTTCGCTTTCGAGTGCAGTTAGAGACCGTTATTCATGTTACCGGGCAACATTGACTGTTCGGAACTCTATGGGGTTCAACCTAGTCCTTTAGTTCGACCAACTCCCGAGAAACAACTGCTAGCAGCATTCAAATGGGACGCGCCGGTCAGCATACGCCGCCGCGCTGACACTGCGCGAGCGGTTGGCGAATGCGAAACCGCAGAGAGCCGTCAGGGGAAAGGAGAGTGAAGAGCAAAAGAAGAAAGAAAAATGTGATGTGCACGCGGCTTTTGTTTTGTTTGTAATTTACTTTTTAAGGTGTTCACCGCCGTCGGGCGTTCCTTCTCAGCGTACGAGATCATTCTCAGTGACAAGAGGCACAATTTTGAATCCAAAAATCTGGAGATGGTGGTAGTTTGCTATTATTTCCACAATCTTCACAGTGATTCTAAGACTACGTTCCGCGTGCTCTCCAAACAGATTGCTTCAAACATGTGCACTTGAAATGGGCGGAAGTGTATTTGGCAGTGTTGGGACGTCTTGCCTGTACAATTCGGATACTGTCATTGTATATGAGGAAATTGCCAAGAGTTGTACCTAACAGTCCTCATGGAAGAACATGCTAATTTCTTAATAAATCGTAGTCTTTCTTGCATTTGAACTTATTTGTCTGTTTTTGTTGTGTCTTAATTTGATTGCGTCAGGCAGACATAAAGTATCACTTCTTTTAATCAGTATTCCCAGCTTTCAAGTATTCTTTTTCATGCCTGTTTCACTATATGCGACGCTCGAGTACAGTGGCTATTGAATTACGCCAATTGATCGTCATTAGTTCAGCAGTTTTATGGGACAATTGCACGGCTATGTTCAACTGTTGGTGCCTTTCTGCTGTCGTAGACAATAACATTTCTTGTTTTCCTATTGTAGATATACGCCACGCACGTCTTCGTTTGAAATTATTTGCATTTATGTAAAAATTTATTGTGCCTATATTTACGACGTTGGAGGCCTAAAACGTTGTTTTGCCTGCCTATTTTTGGCGCCTAAAATGCTTTTTTAATGCCTAAAGATCCGGCCTCTACTGATGAGCTACACGCTGAGCAGACTGTACGACCTCATTTACTCAGCGCGGCTTTTCTTCCCGACTGAACCATGAAATGAGCGCCAATTCAAATCATCCTTAGCTGGTCCGCATATGTGCAAGTGCGTAGAACTTTCACAAAACACTCCTAATGCACTGTATAGCATACAACGGTTTTCATTTTCTTGTGGCCTAGTTACAATTATGCCAACAAACACACCCACACTCCAATTACGCCGACGCTGAAACGGATTGCTTAGGCTTGAATTGCAGGGCTAAGCGCTAGCCAGCTCATGTCTATGGCTATGTGGTTGTCACTGAACACACACATCCTGCTAAATTTGGCAACTTCACTTGAAATTATTGTTTTGGCACAGGTTGGCACAGCACGATGGTTTGGCACAAGATGGCGCAATTGGCGCAGCACTTCCATCCCTGACACTATCTCTCTGTTTCTGTATAGACTTGTGTTCTACAGTTAGTTTAAAATTTCAAACAGAAGGCTGTGCAATGCCGCCACTGGTAAAGTGCTGCCCAGCAGAAAGGGGAAAAAAAAAAAAACCTAGAAAGAAAGAAAAAAAAAAAATGTAGGTGAGTTTTGTGAACGCGATGTGGTCCCTCGGCTCCGATATGGGGGAAGGCAGGGAAGGAACACCGGCTGTGGTTGGTAGTGGAGGCTAAGGGACAGAGTCTGTTGACAGTGATGCTTGCATCTCCTCTAATAATAAACCAACTTGAAAAATGATTTCGGTAAAACGCTCTTCAGATGGCCCATCGCTTACAAATTCCAGTGTATAACCATAATTGGTGAAGGGGCCTTGTAAGGGGTCCTTTAAAGGGCCCCTCACCAGCTCTGGCCGTTTAGTGCTGACAAGCGCAGTGCATACAACATGCACCAACGATCCTGTCTACTAAGTGCCCCATGTGCCCCAGCAAGAGCTTAAATTTCAAACTAAACGCCATTCGCCCTTCTCCTTGTGGGCACTGCACTCCAAGACGGGGCGATAACATATCGTTACAGGATGAAAGCATACATGTATATGCTACAATGTTGCTCAGAGTGAAACGCTACACTTCGAGAATTATTCAAGGCAACATAAGTTATCTGCGTAATCTTTTGTTTCAATACAGGTATTAAAGTTAAGATAAATAATAAAACACACAAACCGAATGTCTGCGTATTTTTGTTTTACTTTGTACCGCAGCAAGAGAGATGTACTTCTGTTTTGTCTGCTTGTTCTCACGTCCTAGTTGCGCGCACTGACAACGAAACTTATTTTATACCGTGTTCCATCGCGCGATCATGCTCTGTGATCCGCTTGCGTCTGCCTCAGTGTTCGTGCAGCAGTGACTTGTACCACTAGTCAGGTGTTTTTGTGCACAGTACGCAAAATTGTGCGCTGCGCAAAACAAGACAAACAGCAGCTTGTGCTCAAGGCCATGCCACACAGCAAAAGAGTGAGAAACAAAGAGAGGCACGGCCCATGACGTATGCATCACACGATTCTACGGCTCCAGCACTGGAAGATTGCAGGGAAGGAATTTCGCTTGCGGAGGCTAGACGGGGCAAGTGGAGAGAGTCTCTCTCTCGGCAGTGGCTCTCGCCTCCTGATATCATGGGTTCGCGGCACTGAAATATTTTTGTCTCGGCTATTAATGAACCAATTTGAAAAATTCTTGTGGTAGAACAGGGCATGTAATAACTTCCAGCATATAACCAAAATTTGCTATGTGGCCTGGTGAGGGGGCCCTTTAAGGTAGTGGCATGAGACGGCTGCAAAACTCTACAGCCATATTTTGATACATACATCATCATTTTACAAATGCAAAATGATGATGTAGCCAAAATAAAGAGGGAAAACAGGATTTGGTCAGGAAATGTGATGTTTACGAACAGGTAGACCCTCAGATAAAGAACTCATTCACACGGCCAATATCCATTCTGTCCCATCATTTTGATGGGAAATTAGTCACCAGATTGTATAGAGCAGCATAAAAGCCTGCGACACAGCCACACTCTTGGCTGAATTAGTTTTCAGAGTTTGCTAAAACTAGGTTATCCAAGTCTACAGATGAAGCAAATAAGTCAGTGTTCTATACGTATTCCTCAATTTGAGAATGAATAAAGCGTGCACCTAGTTCTTATGGGCTCAAGGTTAATTAAAAAAAGAAAAACATTACGTGCGCCTAAATTTAGCACACATCTGAATTTGGCAATCTGAAACCTACCAAATTTATTTTTAACGGAACGTAAATTTATTCACATCTAATGCCTATGTCAATACAGGTCTTTATAGTTGTATATGAATCATGACTTGTGCTTTGTGCAGTTCACTGCGTTCCGATATTTTGCATTTCTCAAATGGCCTCCCAACCATTGCAAATGGGGCGGTGGCACATGGGGCTCCCCATCTCCATGGAGTTTCCACAGTTTCGGTTTCGTATCTCATTGTAACGTGCAGGCAGTTTTTGGACCCCTTTCTTTAGAAAAAAAAAAAACTTGCAGTCAAGCCTAGGTAAATATGGTAATTGAAACGAAACAGCAAAAAAATAAAAATAATAAAAACGGTGCATAAGCATTTCAAATAAACCTGTTTACATTTTACTGCTTAAATTCTGGCTTTTTTCCTTGCACAGGCCCAGCAAAATACAATTGCTTAATGCACAAACAACTTCCTGCATGATGATTATGGGAGAAGTAGGTAACACTCAGAAACTTTGCAAATGGCTAGTTTTTGACAACCTGCGGTTGTGTCACTGCCTCAGCACAAAAATTGCCCTCATATGCTGGTTGTCCATTACTGAGAGAGAGAGAGAAAGAAAACTGCAGAGAAAGTTATCTACACACACTTCAAGACAGCAGCAGGATGGAGGAAAGAATGCCAGTGTCAATGAGGCCTTAAAGGGATGGCAGGCGCAGTCGGGGGCATCATAGGAACCAGTGGTGCATTCAGATTTGGGAATACACATGGTGGTAATGGTTGGCGCAAAGCCAGGTCAATTAAAATATTTGCAGGAAAAAACATTTTTTTCAAACCTCAGTGGGCCTAATTCAGAAACTGTAGACAGTGGTATAATGATGATGAAGAAGCATTGCAGAGAGGCCGTCACTGAAAATTTAGCAAAATGGCTCGCAGTACTGAACAGTGTGGCTAACGACACTGACCGAGACCGCTGCCAGCTGCCAGGATGGGCACCCTTTGTCCCAGTATGGAGCTGCCATTGACCAGGCTGTCAAGCATGGGTGAGCCTCGAGAAGAGGAGCGTGGGGACAGCGCTGAGCCATTCAGCAGTGAGTCCAGCAGCTGCTGATGTGAGCCAAGGCTGCCACTGCTGCTGCTGCTCGGCCGCCCAGAGGAGAGCAGAGGGGGAGGAGGAGACGTCTGTGCGTTTGCCTCCAGAGTCAGCCCTGGCACTACCTGGCCGTTCAACATGATTTGGCCTGCAAAACATGGCAATAGACCCCCCAATGCATTTTACCTGTTTCTCAGCAGTGGATCTACTGAGAACAGTAGATTTCAGTGCAGTTAGCATCGGCAGTCAATATAAGGCTACCCAATATGACAGTCCCAAGGTAATCAAGCTTTCAATCATACATCTATGATTCCCTATGTAACCCTATAACCCTATTTATTCTACAATGGTTTGCTTTGGAACCGATTCACTCCGGCTGTTACGTCACATGGAGAAAAGTGGAAGGTCCCGGTGCAAGGGAGACCAATCAACGAGCGGCGATCTGCTGGAGGTTTACGTTACCATTTTTGTTTGTACTTTCAGGATGAAGTAATAATTGAAGGATGTTGCTAGTTCAATAAAAAAAAATATTCATTTGCACAAAATACTTGCACATTTAATTACAGTAATAACTGTGGGCTTACGACTCGCACGGCTGCTGGTGGTAGTCTAATTTTACCTGTGTAATTTTTTTGCCGCTTGATGTCCCTTGCCAGGACTAGGCTTTTTAGAGTGGACGATTGCAGTAAGAGCTCTATCCACACATCCCACAACTTCCGAAAATCTCGCCAGTGGTCAAGAAAGTGCTCCTTGCATGCGGCTTTCTCCTGCACTGTAGAAAAGAATCTAACCCACTCTTTCTTTTCCCACAATTGTAATGCCCTTGGCCACGGCTTTAATGATGCGACTGAATGACAGTTGCGACAATCCAATCGCTGCTTTATTGCTGGCGCACTGCTGAAAACTCCCCGTGGCAAAAAATGCAGCGCACAGAGCACTTTTGTCACAGTGTCAACACCACTAAATTTTTGTTGTCCAAGATATTCTTCTAGCTCATCGCCAAGCTATTGCACTGTGCCTTTCAAGAGCCTAAAAATGCCTTGGAAACTCTTCCTTGCCGAGGTCGAATGTGTTGCACTATTGCCTCTCGCCATGTCGTCGTTCTTTCACCAACGCTCACCAGCGACACAACCAAACGAACCACCATTGACGTCTTGTCAGCCAACACAAGACTAGCCAACGCACACAGTTCCCTTAGCAACACTCAAGACCATGCTCGCAAACACATGAGACCCTCGAGCGAACAACTTCTCTACGGATCTGCTTGTAGTGGACAATGGGTTCGCTTTGCAGATGGTTGACAGGCTGGGTGATGACAACAAAATTTGTAGTCACGCCTGCCAGGGATGACAGCCAAGTGCTGCTGGTTAATGGTGTTCATAAAAGCAAACCAGCTTTAAAGCGAATCGTTACAGAATACAGCCCCCTGGTTGCTCCTTTCATGGGGAAGCATGGACCTTTGCATCAGAAACCCTACAATCAAACGGTACAATACAAGAAAGAGGGGGGAAGTGTGGATAGATGCATCCTAAGTGTAATGTCAGTCTTTTCTTTTCACCTGCATTTTATGCAGCTGTGCAATCTGGGGCCATATTCTTGGTCAATCCCTTTCAGAGATACTTTCATTTGGGCTTGACATCTTGTGACTGGGTTACACAGGCAATTAAGACCCCCCCCCCCCCTTTCTTTTTTCTTATACGACCATGCCACCATTTTAAATTGTAAATTTAATTATTTTGCATTTTGGATGAATTAAGGACACTAATGCGAGGAAGCGTCTTACCACAATCACAAAACTTTGCTGGGGCTAATAAATGCCGCTGTCAAAATGTGCACGGGGATTCAAATCTGTGTCAGCCAATACAAGCACTTCCTGTGTAACTAATCAATGGTACTGCAGTAACTAATCAATGGTACGTTTTTTTCCGATAGCAATTATACGGACACTCCAAGCGGATTTCTGTTGTCACTGTGAGGTTCCGTATTATGTCCAACGGCAATAAAATTGTGGCCGCGCACCAGAGGCCGTATGTGCGAGTGGAAGTGCGCGAGGGACGTGCGCTTTCACGGTGAACGCACGGCGGAGATCAAACGCAACGTCTTCAGTCGTGCGAAAGGCTGTGGGAGGATGGGAGAGGGAGCGATGCTGTGCTGCGGCACTAACTGCGTATCTTGGGACCGGGCGCAAGGGGAACTGCCGACTCAATATCGCATGTGAAAGAAGGAAAGCGGGAAGGCAGCGCAGGAGGGAGGGGGTGTGGCTTCCACTATGCCAGCAACTGCGTACTTGTACTTTGCGCGCCTCCAGGCTGTTGCGCGCACCGTATCTTGAAAGCGATCTGCACAGGGCTCCTACTTTGTATGCGCTATGCTTTCGCCGTTCAGTTTCCATTGAAGCGATAGACCGCACGAACCTTCACTCACTGCTGCTGCCGCGCCTGCTCACGTCAAGTGTTTTGACAGCGGTTGTCCGCGGTCATCAGAGTGTGATCTATTAATGTTTGCTTGTGCGCGCTATCACCATGCTTGCTAATTCAGTTATTAAGTGAATGTGTCCAAGTTTATACAGCCAATAAAACTACTATCCTTGCTCCGTATAGCTCTCTGCTAATTTGCTATCGCAATTGATGCTTCCCTTTTCGAGCGAAACTGGGACTTTTCTTAAATTTCTTGTTCACTTTGATGTTATTTCTACATGTCGAAATACGGCACTGTGGCTATCTGGAGCTCAGATCTCTCCCCTTTACAATGGTTCCATAACAGCGCATTGAGCCAACGGTGAGTCATACGTTCTGCGGTGTGATGGCACCTCCTGACGCCAGTTTTCTATGACAGCACACTAGAAAAGTGCTACTTTCTAAACTTTCATGTCACTTTTCTTCCTAATATTTGCCCACGTGATGATGAAAAAAAGAAAAGGAAATTTTGACCAGTCAACCAGAGTGGTGGGGAGAACTGCGTGATATCCAGCAATGCCTCAATGTAGCAACCGGCGTGCTGTCTGCTGGCTTACGCTATTGCTGTGTACTGAGATTGATATCTCTAAAAGTGACTAACCGGGATTGCAGCCACAGTTTACTGTGCACTGCACATGCACAAGACAGCAATATTAGCTTGTCACATATATGCACAATTACTCAAAGCTTTACCAAAATTCACAACATAGCAGCAGCTAACAAAAGAAAACTGGCAAAATGTACCATATCTGCAGTACAGTCCACTTATAACGATATCAAGAACGAAAAATCCGATCATTATAACCGTTTATCGGTATATCTGGACTGCAGAAAAAAAAAAGAAAAAACACTGCCCGACACCAACTTTGCCACTTGTGATAAAAAATTGACATTGTTGAAGGTAAGCTGTGGAAAATGAAATGTTTATTTATACCTCTAAACAACATGTCAATCGTTAGGCGCACTGAAATCATCAGAAATCTGCACTTGCTTTCGCGGAAGTTTCAAGTTCATAACCGCGGTGTGCGTCGCGTGCAGCTGCTGCGCGAACACTGGCGGCTATAATTTAGCGTGCATGAAATCAATGAGCGACTCGATCGACGACATTGCACTTTAGGTGAACATCGGGATCGGTGTCAAAGACGGGCCACTGTCAATCTCATCATCACTGCCGCTGCTGTCGTCGCTTCCGTCGCACAACGCCTCCGTCTGTTGCGACAATGATCACCCCGTCGGAGATCTCTTCGCAGCACGGCAGCACTATCTGCACTCAGAAACTCCTCCCTCAAAGCACTACCTATTGCATCGTTAGTAGCGACATGCTCCCAGAGTTCAGTAATGTCAGCGGCTTCCACCGTGTTTTCACCCAAGAGGTTTCACCCAAGAACATATTTAAAATCAATTTTAAAATTATGTGCGTGCAGCCAACCGCAAAGCACAGCACCTCGCGACATTGACATCAAGGAAGGATTGTAAATAACCGAGAAAACGCTATGTCACGAGTTTGCGCTGCCGGCGAGCAAGTTGCTCACCACTCCGATCATCCCGCTGCTCCCCCCCCCCCCCCCCCCCCTGGTCGAGATGCTAGCCCCCTTTCGCTCCTGACGGCGGCACAAAAATCGGCTTAATTGTTTCTGACACGAGATAACTTTTAAAGTAAAGCGACCTCGAAAGTATACATGTTATGAAACGTGAGATGTGGTTGATCGTTGGCGTGACTTTGTCTCACAAGCGGTCAGTGCAGCAATCGTCTCTAGGAAACGGCTCGCCTAGCTGACGTGTTTTCTCATGGCTACCAACGCTGTCGGCAAAACTAATTGCACTGTCAGTTATGAGCGTCATAAATGTGCAGACGTTGATTGTGTTGACGAACGAATATAGGTGCTTTATTACGATCTGCAGATGGATCGCAAGGGCCATCGGCCCCGGATCAGACAGCCAGCAAGCTAGGCCTATACTGTTTCCCAGCGATCGCCAGCTCACCTGGCATGCTCGTTGGCTACCGTCGGCGTCGATAAGTGGCAGTGGTCCCAGTTCATGCGCGCTATTGGATGCTTAGAATGGACCCCGTTGATGAGCAGCCACATTTGCTCACTTCATTTCGAGGCGCGCCGAGCTTAGAGCAGTCCAATATCTTCCACCAAGACTGATGCTGTGCCGACTTTTACCCCGCCTTGTGTCCTGTTCCGGAATATATTTCATTCTCAAAGTGCCCTCGATGAATGGTTCATACTACTTGTAGCGGTGCACATACGCATAATCATAATGCTGTCACTGGCCGCACTTTCCGAGTCGCTACTTTGTAGTGGATCAAATCAAAAGTGGTTGGCCACGTCTAATACAGTGGCGACTCCCGCCTGGAGGAAATAGTCGCCTCTGGACGATGAAAACGACGACGACGACGATGGCGAGGACACGGGAAATCACGTGCAGGCGTAGCAGACAAACTAGCAAAACGAAGCTCGCGCGCCGGCGTGCACGCTGGCTGCGCGTCAGCGCATACGTCATGGCTTTTTGCAATAACGTGCCCACTTTGTTTACAATCCCTCTTCTCCCGTCTCGTTGCTCTCTGAAACCGAAACTCCGACTGGTCGCTACAAAAAAGACTCCA